>NW_025901104.1:0-71807 GCF_022539505.1 Lolium rigidum | reverse complement strand
GACCTATACCCGGTCAGAAGGTGTGGATGATGCCTCGCTTAGTTTCCTGCAGTGGCACACACGTAAACGTTAAATACGAGCCTCGATCGGCTCTCGTGTTATCCCGTGAATCGGCTCAAAGAGCCGATCCACCCATGATTCGTACGAGGTGTCCGAATATATGGTGGTCCTGCTTGATCAAGATAAAGCTAATGAGATCTACGACGATTTAGGGTTTTCACCGCATAATCGGATCATCCTACTCACGATTGGGCCTCAGCGCTCGCAGACGGTGACCGTAGGCCGATCCTAGACAGTGGCCTAAAAACCAACACGAGGTTGATCCTCGAACATCCTGTCTAGGGCTAGCAAACGCCACCCTACACGCCGCTGGATCCTCCAACCCTTTGTAAGGCCTAACTATTGCGGATATTAAACTAATCCTTGAAGAAACAAGGAGCAACCGTAACTGGATCGGATCTACTAAACTATGATCAGCTGGGTGCCGCCCTACACCTAAGATAGGTGTAGGCGGCTAGACATGCAAGGGTTGCACTACGATAAGCATGTGATACGAAGAACAATGCTAACCCTAACATATCTAAGATAACTACGTTGCTCGCCATCAAAAAGGCTTCAAGACGAGCAGCGCATGAACAACGGGGATAGGCATTGTGCTGCCCTGGATCGCAAGATGCGATCTCGGCGGCATGGTGCTACCGGTAGAAACCCTCGAGACGAAGGAGTTGGCGATGCGCCGAGATTTGTTTGTGGTGAACGTTGGTTGTTTATTCCATAAACCCTAGGTACATATTTATAGTCCAGGGGACTTTCTAATGTGGGCGTGCACTAAACCGTGCACAGGTAAAACTCTAACTTCTAAACCGATACGTAATCTAATATGTTACATGATACAAGGGCAATTTAGCCCAACTTGGTATAAAAGGCCGATTCATGTACTTCTTCCGTATATAATCTTTAACTCCTTCTTCAATCGCGGCCCACCTCTGACTTGGTCAAATTCTGGTGATAACACATGCCCCCCTGGTTTTGGAAATAACATTTCCAAAATCATTATGCTCTTCTTTCGTCGGGACATGTCGTGGCGCCTTGCCCCCTTTGACTTTATCACCGTCCTAAAGCATTCATCTTAAACTGAAGGAATGTCTTCACTTAACTTTGCGATAGCTAGAGTCAAGCACTCCACTGAAAGAGCAGATGGTACCACTCGTGACCTCCAAAATATAACGGGAGGCGGGGTCAACCTAGCCGCCCTCCCAAACGGTAACCTGCGCCCCTCATGCGAAACCTAGATCCCCAAATCGCTGCCCCGGCCAGTTCCACGAATCTCGGATCTCATGTGCGCCACCGTCCCAATTCCTCGAGCGCTCCCAATGACGGAATCATCCAGCGGCCGACGCCATGGTCTCCGGTGCGAAGGTAACCCTCGACGGCCCTCTTATCATGTGCACCAATGTTAAGAGTGAACGGCTAAACACCGGAATTAATGCTCTATTCCGCTATCAATTTTAGGTCTCAGACATCTTGCTACCACATCCTTCTCTCGCAAATTCTATGTGCCTCGGTCCTCGTTCTTCCGAGAGTCCTGCTCACTTAATTTCCTGCGAAGCTAACAGAATCCCCTTCGTAAACCAGAACTTAGATCTGACCTCATGGGCCGACTGTCTGCGAGCCTGGCCTAATCCTCCTGAGGGTTGGGTGGTATGGTATAATAGAGTATCCAGAACCCATTATGCAACCTGGGAAGCCATAGGAATAGCCGATGCCCTGTCATTATCATTATCTCCTCTTGAGAAAAATGAAAATATTCGAAAACCATCGGCTATTTCTGGTACGACGCACTTGAGCTGCTTTATGTTCGGCCATGGCCCTATGACACCAACCCTGCTGGATGTAGCCATGATCACGAGGCCTAGACGTCGCGTCCCCAAGCCCTTACGCATTCAAGCTGCCGAGAGTTCCTTTCACCCTTTCTTCTAAAAAAGAGTGCACCAGCTGGGGAGCCTACCTCAAACGTTATATGAAGACCAAAGGTCCTGTGACAGAGAGAGAACATACGGCCTTCCTGAACTTCTGGTTAGAGCATTTTATCTTCTGTGGCCCATCCCTCGCCCCTACCAAGAATTATCTTTCCCTGGCCTATGAACTGGCTAAAGGCACCCAACTCGGCCTAGGCAAACTGTTTCTTGGAGAGGTCTATCGATCTCTTCAACTGATGTCTGTCAAACTGTTCTCTCAAAAGACAGTTAAAAGCGGCGGTCCCTGGTGGTTTATTCAGCTATGGGCGCAGCTATACTTTCAGACCCAGATCCCCGACTTCCCACCTTTGACCTCCTGCACCTTTCCGGATGTCAACGGAAAGGATATCCGATGCACCAGCTATGGCCAAGCTTTGTATGGTCTCCCAGGCAGCAGGCTGATCCCTAAAGAAGCAGCAGGGTGGTTCAAGATCTTCTTTCAAGGTTTAGACAACCCCCTGTTCTTTCCTTATACTTGAATCGGCGAATTTTGAAAATCCGGTCTCCTTTCGATTGGATAATTTTGCCGATGATGCCGGCACCCAACATATCTGTATTCCATCATGATTCGTCCTTGCTTCCTTCCTGTCGGCATGAGTACCTCAAACCGGATCATCAAACCCGGCTATGAGTGTTATCAACCGGTAGTAGCAGCCCGATGGCTCGGTCTTGGGCAGGTGCCTCCACACTTCTTCTTGCACCATCGACGGCAAGCGGAGCTGAACTGCTCGACATCCTTACGGGCCAAAGGTGTTATACCTTCTTTGATGCTTTGGCCATTCCTATTCCCCACGACCTCCGTTTCTCCTTCACTACTGATGGTTTCGAGACTTGGTGGTCCATGTGGAAGACCCATGTCTTCAGAAGGGCCTTAGGACCACTTGTTGAGACAACTTGATGCCGAGTATGACATCCCCGCAGACCAGGTACCATCACTCGAAATATTTCTTGCAGCCGCTTATGATGATTGTTTGCGACCTGACCCCATTTCCTGACAGCAACAAGACGGCCCAACTCCCACGCAAGCCGATGGCTCCCCCTTCGTATTCCTTCCTCCGGCCCCGGTGGTTCTCTTACGCCGGAACTCGCCACCTCCGAAGAAAATCATAATGCAGAGTCGGCCGATTTCACCGAAATCGGCTCCCAAAGTAAAGCATCTTCGGGGTCGGTTGCCCCCGAGCCTCGACGCAGGCGAGGACGGCAGTGAGAAAGGTGGCTGCCAGGAAGACCCTAAAACGCAAAGCTCCTGCCCAGGAAAGCCTGCACGTAAGTTGATCCGTGTTTCGTCCGACCACGTTTGCCTTTCCAACCTTTGTAACATGGTTGTACCTCCTTTCTTTCAGGCTTCCACTGAAGGGAACTCCAGTGAGGGAGCACAGTCCAGTCCAAGGGACTCCTCCTCAGACGATACAGAAAGATCCACCACACAGAGCCAGACGGACTCGCCAACGTCGGCTTCTAGGAAGAGGTCGACTCCTGAACCTGTTGTCCTTCAGGCTCCGATCCAAACGGGGTCACGCCTGAAGCGTAGATGCGTCACACGGGCTCGCACAGGCCCTCAAGTCACCTCGCCGAGCCAGGAAGTTTCAAATGTAATTCCCTCAACAGCTCGTGTTTCACACTGTCTTGCTACTAATTGGATTGCCTCAACATTTCCCTTGCAGACTAATGGGACCTCTAGCGGGGATGTTGAAGAGTTGCCGATGCCATCGGCTACCCTTGGCCTACCCAACTCGCCAAGCGTGACCGACCAAGTGGCTAACCTGGCCGAAACTACCGCAAAGCCGATTGTCACCACCTCGGCTTCCATTCCTTTCTTGGGGGAGGTAAGATTCATTCTCCCGGGCCCACTCTTTTCCTCTGTCGCATGCTCATGCTGCTCTTGCTCGTCTGTCAGGGGTGTGACCCTTCAAGCTTGCTGTCGTTCGATCCCAACTCCATCGAGCCAGCTGTTTCCAAAGCAGGTTCCAAAGCAGGTGAAGAGCTGGAACCTAGCGCAGTTGATGGTCCGCTCCAGCGCCTCAAAGTTTTGCTCTCCTCCTCGGTCGAAGCCCTGGTCGAGAACCCCGAGGCAATCAAGGGCCTCCTCGAGGACATCCAGCCCCGTCTCCCGGTAGCGGCTGCAAGTTAAGCTTTGGCCGGCGGTGACTTTGTCGGTTTTCGAGGTCAAGGGTGCGATCGGCTCGTCAAAGGATTACTCTTCGGCGTGCCCAACTCCCGTTAAGAGCCGATATTGCGGGCAAATGTCAACGGCTCAATGAGAAGAAAGCCGCTTTAGACGCCAAGACCGCCACTTCCACCGTAGTGTCGGGCTTGAAACCTTGTGCAAAGAGCTGGAAGACCTTGAAAAGAGGACCAGGGAGACCAAACAACTTATCCGAGGATGAGGAAAACCTCATTGCTCGCTCCCAAGAGGAAGCACAAGGTCTCACGGCTGATCTGAAGACCGACCTGGCTGAAATTCGTGCTCTGAGCAGCCGGCTGGTGATGGGGAGGGACGAGGATGACGAGGCCGAGATCGCCGAGGTGGATCGAATCCGTGCCGATGCTCTTCGCGCCCTTGAGGCTTTTCTTCGGTAGGGCTTCTTTGTGTGAGCTGATGCATGTAAACTTGCTTCATCTGTAAGGTTGACCGCCGTGTAAACTGATGCATGTCTCGATTTCTTTAGTTTTTTTTTACTGGCCGATTTCCCTATCAGCCACCAATATTTCTCCGCACATGTTCAACGATGTCGCGTATGCTCATATACTTAGGTGCCCCCCCGAGCCGATTACGCCGGGTAAGCTGCTGAAATCGGCTCTATGGTCGGCCAAGGTCCTACGATGTGAACGTCGGCTTTGTTAGGAGCGCAATGGATTTTTCCCAGTGTATCAGCCGAAGCACCCCATTGCCCATACATCGTGTCGGAGCCGGTCGCGCGGAACGACTTCTTCCTCGTCTTCGCTGTGAGAGCAGTTGTCATCATCTCGGGGCCGGTCGCTTGGATCGGCCTCCTCTTTGTCCTTGCCACGGGAGTGGCTGCTTTCTGCTTCATCTTTGCCATGGCGGCTTGCAAGCCCTGCCATGTTGATACCAAAGGAGAACTCTGGCTCCCTTATGGAGTGGCTGAGATCCACCATGTTGACGCCAGGCCACGGACGTGCGTTCCCATGGAGCTTGACATCGTGTGAACGGGTCTTTCCAAAGGAGCCGATGAGTTCGGCCTCGAGGACTGTCTTGATCTCGTCATGCTTCTTCTTGAGCTCGTCAGTCAGGTACTCATACTTGACCGGAGTGCTTTCCGCCATCTCGGATGTAAATGGCGATGCGGTGGATGTCGAAGATTGTCCCACCGGGCGTGCCAGAATGTGTTGCGCGTCGGAAACCCACCGTCGGGCAACGACCGGCAACACGGTAGAGCCGGGAACAACTAAGGGCTGCGGCTGGCCCCGGTCCCTCGCGAGCGACGGCCCGCAAAGCCTTCGGTCACGCGCCCGATGCTTGTCGCAGGGCGTGCCACCTGACCTATACCTGGTCGGGGAAGGTGTGGATGATGCCTCGCTTAGTTTCCTGCAGGGCACACACGTAAACGTTAAATACGAGCCTCGATCGGCTCTCAGGTTATCCTGTGAATCGGCTCAAAGAGCCGATCCACCCATGATTCGTACAAGGTGTCCGAATATATGGTGGTCCTGCTTGATCAAGATAAAGCTGATATGATCTACGACGATTTAGGGTTTTCACCGCATAATCGGATCATCCTACTCACGATTGGGCCTCGCGCTCGCGTACGGTGATCGTAAGCCGATCCTAGACGGGGCCTAAAAACCAACACGAGGTTGATCCTCGGAACATCCTGTCTAGGGCTAGCAAACTACACCCTACACGCCGCTGGATCCTCCAACCCTTTGTAAGGCCTAACTATTGCGGATGTTAAACTAATCCTTGAAGAATCAAGGAGCAACCGTAACGGATCGAATCTACTAAACCATGATCAAGCGGGGTGCCGCCCCTACACCTAAGATAGGTGTAAGGGCGGCTAGACATGCAAGGGTCGCACTACGATAGCATATTATACGAAGAACAATGCTAACCCTAACATATCTAAGATAACTACGTTGCTCGCCATCAAAAAGGCTTCGGTACGAGCAACGCATGAACAACGTGATAGGCATTACGCTGCCTAGATCGCAGATGCGATCTAGGCAGCATGGTCTTACCGGTAGAAACCCTCGAGACGAAGGAGTTGGCGATGCGCCGAGATTTGTTTGTGGTGAACGTTGGTTGTTGTTTATTCCATAAACCCTAGATACATATTTATAGTCCAGGGGACTTTCTAATGTGGGCGTGCACTAAAGCCGTGCACGGGTAAAACTCTAACTTCTAAACTAAGATGTGATCTAATATATTACAGATACACGGGCAACTTAGCCCAACTTGGTATAAAAGGCCGATTCACGTATTTCTTCCATGTATATATCTTCAACTCCATCTTGATCGCGGCCCACCTCGACTTGGTCAAATTCTGGTGATAACACAATCATAATGATTAAGAAGTAAAATAATTAGTGTGATTATCTTTGCTATGATTTCCGGTGAGCAAGTGATGCTGGCTTGAACATATCTTTTTCCTCAATTTGTAGATTGAAAATTCAGAGCGGAGTATAGATCGCAATTACAACTTACCAATATACTTCGAGAGCGAGGTAAGAGAACGGTGCTGGTTCGGTAGCACTGTCGTCTTGATCGCGGGGCTGCGTGGGGTCTTCCAAATGCTGTGCCGCCTCGCCTGTGTGCACATCGCCGCTTGCCGTTCCGCCACCTTGGGAGGAGACGAAGGACAACTTGATCCATACCGGGCATTTCTCGGACCGGGCCGGGCCGGGCGCCGGGCTGGCCGGAAAAAGCCGCGACGGAAATCTTGGCGAGCCCGGCCCGGCCCGACCAACTTTCGGCAAATTTTGGCACCGGCACCGCGGCCCGAAAAGCCCGATTTTCTGGGCTGGCCCGGCGAACCGGCCCGATCTAATGGTAATTTTCTTTTTTCTGTTGTAATATCCCAGGTAATGGGGTTACAAAAAATAGAGGGGAAATGGATGTGTGCATTGCATTCCATGCATAGAAAATCAGAAATTTTCGCGCTTTAAAGTAAAACGATCCACGATGGCGAAGTTTCACTTGACCTTGGTGGAATTGAAGTAGCTCATCAGGTCAAGCGCTATAAACCTCATTGTGACTTTGCCAAAACTTTGTTTTGGGTAGAGATGATTTGATCTAAGGGGTTAGATCAAATGGAACTAATAATCAACACAACAACATCTTACTCAATGATCAACTACTTGATCTTATAACAGATCATAATATGGTAATCATTTCCATAACATAAGAACATCTGTTTAAGTACCAACCAAGTAACAATAAAATGGAGAAACCATTCTTGACTATCTTCTCCATGTCTTAAAACTAGACCATAATCCTACCATGAAACCTCATGGTATTCATTCCACTTCAACATTGGAATTATAACAAGAAGATCCACTCCAGAAATAGATATTCTTCTCCATTCCAAGTTATTACACATCAAACCTAGAGAGGTGAGAGTTCTATAATATTTATTAGAGAAGCAATTGAAAACCTTAAGCTAAAACCTTGGATATACATCCATGTATTCCAACCATCACTTTGAAGAGAAACCCTAGGATATTATTCAAGACAATCCCTAGAGAGAGAACCCATTTATGTTAAACATAGATATTGATGATCACACCATTCTCTATGGAGGATAACCTTAGGTTAGAATTGAAGTCCTTCCCAAATGAGAGAGACCATTCATACTAATCCTAGATCTGTTTATTTCAGAATAAAGGACAACCTTTGAACTAAAGTATTAGGTTGTAAACCATTTCCCTTGGAGTGGTGAGATAACCTAATATCACATAGAATAATAACATATCCATGAATTGATAAAGTAAGGAGGAGATTAATTCAACCAAGATAGCCAAGTGGAGTTTTAGACTTGATATCTATTAATATATGGTGAATACACCATAAACCCTAGAATAAACCATTCCATTAGAAATACTTTAGGAAGCCAAACCTTGAACAATATAAATTAAGTGATGATCATAAACCCTAAGAACTTGAGGTAGAAATATTAAGAACAAGTTGATCATGCCTAATCCATGATCATGCTCTTGAAGTATGTGAGAATAAGTTAAACCCTAATAGGATAAGCAGATATCATTAGCCACATGAAATTATAAGGAGATCAATAATAAGCAACCCTAGGCTTAGATCCCAACCTTAACTTGTGAACCACTTGGTGATCACATGTATAATTCTACCACATTTGCATTCCACCTATTCTTCACTTAAGAACCACATGAAAACCTCTAGAGTCAAACTCTATACTTTATATGGTGAGAAACCATCCATCCTTATGACCAAAGTTAACTATAAAAAGAACTATAACCACTGTAGTTACTTTAATGATTAATTGAGGATAATAATAGAAGTTAATTGGTAGAAGATAAAACCAATTCTCAAATCCTTAGTAATAGAGAAGCACATGAAATATTAAGCAAGTAACCATCTTATCTTGGTTAGGGGAGACTAAACCCTAGTAAATACAATATGGTGACATCTCAAATTCTACAACCCAGAAATTATATCTCAATCCTAGTTGTGAATTACTTGGGTGATTACAATTATAAAACTAGACCATAAATGAGATTTGAACCAAGTACCATTAGGTGAAAATAATTAGAACCCTAGAACTGCACTCTCATGCTTAATTATTGAACATAAGAGACATCTAATGCTAAGCCCTATGGTTGAGAACCACAAGTGGTGATCAACCACTTATAATTATAACCAAGACCAAACCATGATGGGAGTAATATCTATTATAGGTAATTCAAGGTGCTATTAAATATAATCCTAGTGCTACCTTTGAAACATGGTTATAATAAAAACCACAAGACCTTAACAAGCAAGTGCTCACATAAATTCATGTGTAAGTGACCAACAATCTCAAATGGGAGATCAAGTCCTTAGAGATATTTTTAGCACATGAAATCATGCCATTTAGTCACTTACTTAATAGAACTCCATAAGCAAGCCTTACTTGGCAACTTGTTTCTTGCAAAGCCATACCAAATAAAACAAGAAGTATTACTAAGTAAGAAAACTACAAATTGGAAAACAATTTGAATATTCCCAAAGATAATATTCAAATTCATGTCCATAGGGGTATTGAAATTCAAATACCAATAATAATAATTAAACCAATGTTATGGTGCCACATTAAATTTGCAAATACACAACTCAAGAATTTGCAGTAACTTGTACTAATATTTGTATGATTCAAATAAGCAAAACCTGCAAGATAGAAAGGAATTCAAATTAGAATTCAAAACAAAATTATAAAACAGAAAAAGAAAACAGATATAGGATAAAGAGAGAAAAGAGCCTTACCTGCCTCACCAGGCCGCAGCAGCCCAACAGTAGCCCACCAACACGGCTCAAGACACGGCCCAACGCCAACCCACTTACCCCTTCATCTAAAAAAAACTGGGAGGCGTCGTCCTCATCCCTTCCTGGCGCATGGAGGCCACCACGACGCCGTAGCCAGCTTCTCCTTGTCGCTGGCAGCTCCTCCTCGACCGACGTCATGACGAGGCACAATTTGGCGCGGTATAAAAGCCCCAAGACGAACAGCAGCTTCAGAATTTTTCCCCTCTGCTCCAATTCCGCCCCAAACCGAAACCCGGGCCGCCCCAGTCTCCATTGCCGCCGGTGAACGAGGCCTCCCCAAGCCAAGCGAAGCATACCACCGTGACCGCCGTCATCGACAAGCCCAGTCCACGGGAGGAATTGAGCTGGGGTACCCGAAATCGGCGCCGGCGAGATCATCTTCTCCGACACCGGCGACACCAAATTCCGACGAACTAGACCTCCCCTTGCCTCGCCATCAAGCCCTGCCTGCTCAGCGTGAGTCCCTCTTCCTCCTCGTGTGCTCGGCATGCTCGGTAATAGCCTGTATCGTCGCCACATTTGATCACCGGCGAGCACCGCCGCAGTACCCCGCTGTCGGTCACGCTCCGGCGACCATTTCGGGGCGGCGCCGCCACCATCTGGTCTGCCTCGGCGTGCTGGTTCGAAAGAACCCAGTCGCCCATCCTCGCTCGCCCGGAATCACCGGCGATCGACGTCATCTGCCGTCGGCCACCGTGAGTCTGGCCACGTCGATGATTTTGACTCGGTCAAATACGACGTGGAAGATGACCTGGCCGATGGCCCACCAGACAGTGACTGTTTGGTTAGAAATCCCAGGTGCATATAGTTATTTCTGCTTTAAATTCAAATCCAGAAAATTGCTGCAACTTTGACAAATTGTAAAAAATTAAATATAGCTCAGAAAAATAAATGTAAGATATCAAAATTCTTATAAAGATAAACCCTATCCAATAAAAATATAAAATGAAATTTTTATTTTTAATAAAAATTCAATTATTTAATACTTGTTATTTAAACCTTTAATTTTAATTCTAAATTCAATTAAAATTCAATAATTAGTAAAAAATTCCAAAAGTAAATAAAAACCATTAAATAAATAAAGAAAACATTAAAACTATTTTTTATTTATTTGTTATTTTGTAAAATATTTATTAGAGAAATTTAAACCCTAATTAATAATTACCCTAATTAGTAAATTATTTAAAAATAATAAAAAGCCAAATTTAATATTATTTTATTTTGAAGTTATTAATAACTTCAACTTTATTAATGAAGTTATTAACTTATGAACTAAATAGTAATTATGCAACCCTAGTTCCATATGGTAGAAAACTAGGAACTCATCATTTCATGTGAAACCCAAAACCCTAATTCAATTAGTAACCCTAGATCCATTACTTCATATGAACCCTAAATTGTTTCCAAACCTAAACCCTAAGTAACATGTGATCATGTTACTTCATTAGTAATCATAGATTCATACCTAGCAACTAAATACTAGTTCAAACCCACATAAAATATTGGAACCCTATCACTACTAATTAGCATCCCATGTGTTCATCTTCATCAGACCTAGATAATCAAGTAGGGTTAACCAAGTGTAAACCCTAGATACTATTACCAAAACAATCATCCTTAATTATCCATGCTTAGCATCACACCATTGTGATGAACCCTCATAGCAACCATACCTACTATTGTGCATTACATAACCATATTCCACTAAACCCTACTAGTGTTGGATACTTATCAACCATCCTATTTAGGAGCCAATTATTCCTTAATTTATAGAACCAACAGTAAAACCTAGACCACCTCAACCCTAATTGATATACTTCTTATTATTTAAGAAGTATGTTCTTCAAAAGTTATTCTTTTGAAGTAAATAAAGAATCATCATCAACCCTGCTTATAAGGACCTATAAACCCTAGCTAGCTATCACCAACAAGATGAACCAATCTTGATAGCAACCTTATATGAATAATTGCTTAGAACACCAGGCTTAACTCCACCTTACAAGCCCTTTGTGTTGATGAATCCAACTAGGTTGTGATCCATCTACTACTTACTCCAGAAACCAATTAGAACCATAGAAAACCATAGCACCCCACAGCCCTAATTATCATACTTGTTCTTTATTAAAGAACATGTTCTTCAAAAGTTATTCTTTTGAAGTATATGATAATTAATCATTAACCATGCCCTATAGTGCTAAAACCTACCACTATTCATGACATGTTAGGATTATACCAAATGTTATTGTTGTGTGCTATTAGTATTATTGTATTAACATATTACAACACCTGTTTATGATACCAAGCAACCAATCCTTAATAAGAACCTTGTCTGTGAACCACACTAAAAGTGCAACACACCCTACACCAATCAGATCAACTCACTAATCCTAAATCATGGGGGTTAGGTCACGCTTAGAGCGATTGCATCTCATACTTATGCATTATTGCATCCTTGCCAATCTTTTAAACATCGTCCTTACCGGACGATGATGCTATTTCAGAATCTGGAGTTATTACGTATCGAAGACCTTGCCTGCATAATCTTGCAGTCAAGAAAGGCAAGTTCATCACTTGCTCATGTCATTTGAGTATCTTTATCAAATTACTTGCAAAGTACTATGATTATCATTATTGCATAAAAACCAAAACCACTATTTTCATAACTATGAATATGACTATGTGGTTGGCAATGGAACCATGGATTGTGTTGATATGGTGGAGGTTCCATTGCAAGGGTTTATATCCATCTAGGATTAAACAACAAATGTCGTCCAGTTGATTCTTGTGCCGTAATACCCGTGTTAACCATAAGATCCGGAGTGGGACGGAGTAGTCAAAAGTGTTTCCACCTCTCGTTCATCAACGGATGCGCTTTACCGTAGTACACTTGTAATCCAAGGGGGCAAGCGGTGAGGCTGGGGAGTCCTAAGTCCCCACGGCATTGTCCGTAGTACACTTGTCGCCCGAAGGAGCAAGCGGTGAGGCTGGGGAGTCCTAAGTCCCCACGGTATTGCGGTCTATGATGGGTTGCAGCTGCCGGCGTAGGAATGTATGGTAGAGCCCTGCATTGTCGTCGTGGTCGGGGCCCATCCTTAATTGGTGTAAGTGAACCGGCGTGGACCCAGGGTCGGAGTTTGCAACAAAGGGTTGGTGTTCGAGGTAGCGGAGGAACATGATTGGCTAGACCTTATACCGGGCCTCACACCAAAGGAAGTGTGGACGAGCTCGCGGCTCGGTTGGCACCAAGGTTAAGATCTCTTATGGGTAAAGCAACACACCTCTCGCAGAGTGTAATGAATCGTGACCTGTCACTCCTCGTTCCGGATATGGAATCTGCGAACGCTGCCGAAAGGAACTCCATGAAGTTCTAGTAAACCGGTGAAGGTCGACGGACATAGTTCTTCTGAATAAAAGCAACCTTTTGAAGAAATGGTTATGAAAACCTGCATCGGTATTAGACTTTCTGGTCTAATGCTGTAGCTAGTGCATTAAACACCTCTTTCCTATAATGAACTTTTTGAGTACGTTCGTACTCATACCACTCTTAAATCCCC
Organism: Lolium rigidum; assembly: GCF_022539505.1. Taxonomy (NCBI): domain Eukaryota; kingdom Viridiplantae; phylum Streptophyta; class Magnoliopsida; order Poales; family Poaceae; genus Lolium; species Lolium rigidum. The sequence goes on along the minus strand of NW_025901104.1, from coordinate 58,719 downwards.
TGCTTAGATATGGAGGCATCGAAGGAGGATATACAGTGCAACTCGAAGATCGAGGAGTCATCAACTACTTCAGGAGACAGGACCTGTCAGAGGAGTCAGATATCACATTCCACAAGGATAAAACCTAGATTATCCATAGAAGGGAACTATCTTCCTAAACCTAGCTCCTATTTAGCTAGAATCTATTCATAGCCTCTATAGCTAGTTAAATACTCTTCAAATAGAGTTCGTGATAGGATTAGATCACGAGTCGTTCTTCTGGAGTTTATTTGCAGTTTTACCTCATTGTAAAGTAGGAGGCTGTGTGAATCTTTTGTAAAGAGTCAATGTTGTAATTCTATAGACATGCCTTGGACCCGCATATGTTTCTGTTGTACCACTCTGAGCGATATAATACTAGTGGAACGGTGTTTCATTGGTGTTATATCAGACTTGCATACTACACCATGCAGTGGTATGCCGGGTCACCACAGGTTGTAGATCTAGATCTCCTCTCTTAGATCCCTCAAGAATGAGCAAGAATCATGGCAGGGAAGGGAGGAAGAAAACCCAAGAGGTTCAACAATGGTGGTCAAGAACCCTAAATAACTGTTGGGAAAGAAGCCCCTTTAATAGCCCAAGGGAAGATATAACAGTTAGGGGCAAATCTGAGAGTTTTTCGTGCAGCTTGGTCAACCGGGCCAAACCGGCCTGAGATCGGGCCGCCTGGCGAGAGAGCCGGTCCGACCGGGCCAGGGACCGGGCGACCCTGAGAGCCCCCTGGAAACCATCCGGTTGGCACTGGTGTGGGAGTCGGTATGTACCGGACAAGCCGGTGAGACAGCCGGCGCCACCGGGCCAAACATGAAAACATGGTTTACAAGAACCATGATAACTTTTGCGTCCGGACTCCGATTTCGATGATCTTGGGATTGTTGGAATCAGAACAACAAGCCCTACAACTTTATGCATAGAAACATCATTGTCCACCCACGGAGTAAAACCACAAGATGAATGTTTTGACCTATCTATAAAAGAGACACCGGTAAAATCTCCAAGCTCTAAAACGCAATAGAAGATGCATATGGATTTCATTTTCGATGAGCTTGGGCTTATTGTAAAGCTATCAAAAGGCTCAAGAACCTCACACAGAGAAACACCAAGAAGCAACAAGATTTATGGAATGCAAAGCATGCAAAGGGGTTGAGCTCCCTAAAATGATGTGATCAAGTTACCCAACCGAAAGCCCCTCTTGATAGTGCGGCTATGTATCCTATAACCCGGTCTCCCAACAACCACCTTGAGACTGGTAAAAAGGAAACCTAACAAGGCCATACCTTTGCCTTGCGCATCCCGCTTGATCTTGATGGTAACTCTTCAAGCTCCTCTCAAGCCGGAATGCCTCACTCGATCATTGTTGCTTCGTGAAGACTCACAAATGATCCCCCATACACCATGATGGGAAAGCTCCATTGATGCACATCTTCACATGTCCATTATCACCAAATGGACGGCAAGATTCAAGCATATGATCCTCTTGAGATGCTCAACTTGAACTTGCCCAACTAAACCTTGATGACGATCACCACTTGACGTCATCCTCTCATGGGCTATATGAGATCTCACTTTTGATGCATGCCCATGGAAAGATACCTAACCCACATAGACAACACAAGGGAACATATATGATGGTTTAGTTCATAAAGCATAATTGACACGGCTTACCATACCACATGACTTCTCGTGGCACATTCTTCATGCTTCATGTGTTGACCAAACTTGAATCTATTCTTCACTCTTTGTATTGGTCAACCTTGTATCTTCCCACGCTCTATCATACTATCTTGAGGTGTATATAGAATTCTTCATTTTTTTGCATGCTCTAAATATTAGTCAATCATAGCTCAACTTATGAGACTATCATGACACCGACTTAGAGCCATAACTTGAATTCTTCACTTGGAATCAAGCACTCAAGATCTTGATCATTCAGTGCTTATCACATAAGCTAGAGTATGGCTAAATTTGAGTTCCACATAAGAACTCCATCTTCATTTCTTCTTCTTGATCATATCACATATATCTTCAAATCGATGATCTTGATGCCAATACACAAGGTATATCTTTATCTTCATGGCATACATACTTGAATCCAACACATGGAATACAATTAGTACCTATGGAATATTCCTTCATATAAACTCAATGAAAACATTAGTCCATAGGGGTTGTCACTAATTACTAAAACCACACATAGGGGCAATATACCCTTACAAAAATACTATTTGCCTTTTTTACGGTACCTCTGGAAAATTACATTTACTCCAGTGGCACAACTTGACAGAAACTCAGAGGGGGGGAGCAAAATACGAGTATTTGTGTGTGGCGCAAAAGCCTAGAAAATTTTCTTGTAAGGTGTTCCAAATAAAGGTTTCCTTCAGAGTTTTCTGCAAAGCTGGGGGGTGGCCCTCCCTAGCTTTTTTGTAAGCTCTTACTCCACCATCCATCACATCTTTTAGCCAGAGAAAATACTATTGTTTCTTTTGTAGCAGCTACAGAACAAAAATAATCCATTGTCCTCTTTCGGCCGTGGAAACTACTACTTCCCTTGTTTTGTCGCAACTCCGGAACATCTGCTGCCTTGGAGAAACTATTGCATTCTCTACTATCTCTCCAAAAAAAACTAAAATTAGGAGAAAATATTACGGTCTTGTTTATTGTGTCTCCGATAAATAGAATTATATATACACGTTAAAGTTATAAAAAAATGGTTGCCAAGCTCTTCATGTGCTCAAGAACAGTACCCCGTTAATAGTGCTATATGAACATTAACTTCGGGAGATATCTGCACCATCTGTCGTAGCTTCAGGGAAAAACCGCACGGTTTGTAAACTGTCACCTATAGCACTACCCTCTTTTACTAGGGAAAACTGCACGGTCTGTAAACTGTCACCCATACCCTCCGCACCCTCCATGCATGCCTTCCTAGTTTTATATAAAATATCATAAGATTTGTTAATAAGGGAGCTTTCAATGGTAAGTTTGTTCCTCATATTTCATAGGGCCCAAAAGGCATAAAAGGTAAACCAACAAGTCTACGGTAGGCTCCCGATAGGCTTCGAGAGATACTAAGGAACTTGTCAACCGCAGCTAGGTTCCAATTATAGTGTAAGAGTTTCCTAACTCATGCCCACATAAACTGAGCTAGTGGGCAGCTGAAGAATATATGGTTACAATACTCCAGCTTGCTACAAAGGGTGCACATCCATATGAAGGACCCCGACACTTAGCAATTTGCTCAGAGCACGGGAGTTTACCTCAAATAAGTTGCCAAAGGAAGATCCTGATATTTGGTGAAACCCTTGTGTGCCACGCTTCCCTGAAGTATGTCATTGCCGCCCCTTGCGACAGGCGAATGTACATCGAGCGAGTAGAATAGCTCTTGGAGCATCCAACCAGCAAGGCACAACATCCAGCTCATCTATGGTATGTGTTACTTGAATCTCACTGATTAGGTTGTCCCACTCAAGAGCTACAACAAGGCTAAAGGACCTGCGGAAGTGTATACGCTATACCTCTGCGTCACGGGCTACCCTCACCGTGATGAAGGGAGAGGTACAACAATCGAAGAGTATAGGGAATCGATCACGGAGCAGAGACGAGCCTGTCCACCAATCGATCCAGAAGTAGGTGTATTTCCCATCACAGACTTGATGCTTAGCTCCCAGCTTGAAGTACTGCTTGATCCTATGAATAGTGTTATGGTATCAAACCACGAGGAGGTACTAGTTAGGGTCTTAATGCCCCTTGCTACTACCTATTAAATATTAATTGTAAATTGTTTTATAATCTCAAAATGTTTTAAGGGGATGGATGTAATTGGTTGCAATAAAGTAAATAAAGGTGTAAAAAGGGTTATAAGAAATGAGTTGAAACTTAATAAGACGAAGTGTTCTCCGGAATTATTGGATCCACCTCTAGCATTTGGATTCATATTAATCAAGATGAAGTATACTTTTAATCATATTGTGTGTGGAAGAGCTCCGTAAGAAGATGGCGCCCAGAAAGTCATCAGTCATCGCATCTCTAAATAACCACAGTAGCTAGTCTTCTACAATCCACATATTAACTATTGCTATTAAGGGTTTTACCATGTGGTTATCGATATGAGCTTGGTGAGTCCCTCTTTATCCCCCTCATCCATGTGTTAAAGTGCCGATATGGTAATGTCACTTCTTGCCGTTCACTTTACCACACTTCAAAGGGTTGTTCCCTCTCAAGATCATAAGGCAAATATTACATGGTGCACAACACATAATATCAAGAGAGAGAACTAACACACATTAATATACTTGAAACCATAAATCATCTTAGATTCATCTCATATTCATGCTAGGGTTTCTCCATCTCCCCAATTAGAACTAAAGGAACTACTCACACATGGAAGCAATCAAGAACATCATCATAATCTTATGGATGGGATGAAAGAGATGGAATGAATTCGAACACAAATCCACAGTAGCAATCAAAATTACAACTATGGTTGGAGGTGAATGGTATTGGTGATGCAGCGGTTGATGATGAAGGGGATGATGCCTTATTCTCCGAGGATCCACGTAGCAGCCCGGATGTTGTCTTCTCCAAAGTTCCTTCTCTAGATCTAATCTGGGGTGGCGTTTATCTGTTTTGCGGAGTCGTATGTCTCAGATCTCTCTGTCGTCTGCGCGAGATGAAAGTATTTGACGAGGCGGTGCTCCTGACACACCGTATGGGCGGATGGTATGGGCGGGCTCCCCCCGTTCCGATGCCTGCTAAACTTACTGGAAGTTGTCGTCGCATCCTCCTTTCGCCCAGGTGCATAATTAAGTGCTAAAATGATTTCTATCACGTCAAAATGCTAGAAAATGGCAGTTTAATTGATATTTCATCATTGCCTTATTATTTCAAGATCCTATGTAGACAAGCATAAAAGGACGCGGTAGCGTGGTGAAATACAAAAATCCTATTACTACTCAATGATATCTTAATGAAATAATGGTGTAAAAACATGCTAAAAATACACTCATCATGTTCCAAAATTAGGACCCCTTAGTGGGAACGGCAGAGGAGAACAAGTTGTTATCGCCCATATACTTGGATTTTAGCTGGTCCCAAAGACCTTCCGCATTCTTGTATAGTTTCTAGATCCCCCTTTAAGCATTAGGATAATATTAATGATCCCGGTGTTGAGGATTCCCAAACCCTCAAACTACTTGGACTTACATATCGTGGCCCAATCGACCATGTGAGACTCACGCTTCTGTTCCACTCCCTCCCAAAAGAAGCAAGACTGAACCTTATAAAAAGTATTGAGTTGAGTCATGAAGCATGAAAATACTCATGGAAAACAAAGGCAGGATTGAAAGGCAAGAGTTCATGAGTTACAGCCTCTCGTCTGAAGCTAGGAAGAGCCCTTACCATGGCTCTACCCTACCACCCACTTTCCATGTAAGGAATTCTTAGTCCGGTGCACAAAGAGTCTTATCACTCACTGGCAAACCCATCTACCTAATTGGGAAGTTTCCTAGTTTACAGTTGAGCAGGTTGCCAATGGGGCTTGTTCCGACTCTGTATCCCCAACCACCACAACCTCAATCTTGTCAAAATTGATCTTGAGTCCTGACATAATCTCAAAGTTGAGAAAGATTAGCTTGAGCTTGCCAATTCTCTTGTTAGTCGGTTCCATTAGGATCATGGTATCATCTGCGAATTGGAGGTGGGTGAGTACTCCCCCTAGAATGAGGTGGGAAACCACCCAATTAGACTCGTCCCATTAGCATGAGAGATAATGTTAGCAAGCAAATCTACCATGAAATAAAACAAGATGAGGGGGATAGAGGATCCCCTTGATGCACTCCCCTCGCATTTGTGAAGAAAGGTCCAATCTCACCATTGACGTTTACCACAGTTTGGCCTCCCGAGACCAATTTCACAAGATGTTGAACCATAGTATAGGAGAACCCTTACCTAGTTAGAACCTCCCTCGGGAAGTTCCAATTAACTCGGTCCTACGCTTTCTCAAAGTTTAATTTCAGGAAGAGCCCGCCCAACTTCTCCGTTCTCAGTTTGTGAGTTATCTCGAGTAATGTCAGAACCCCTTCACGGAGAACCCGTCCCTTGATGAAAGCGGGCCGGTTTTGGTCAATAGTCCTATGTGCAAGAGATGCTAGGCGAGTGGCATAAGCTTTAGCTATGAACTTGAAAATCACGTTGTTGAGGTCAATGGGTATGAATTGCTTGATAGAGTTCGTCCCCTTTACATTAGGGATGAGTGATAGGACTCCAAAGTTCAAACGAGAAACATTCACCCTCCCTAGAGCAAAGTCATTAAGCAGTTGTAGGATAGGCGATTCATAAATTCTGCATAATTTCTTTAAAAAGGACACTGGGAATCCGTCCGGACCGAGAGCTGATCCCACTTTCATACGCAACAACACCTCCTTGAGCTCTTCTTCTGTGAAGGAATGCCCAAGCTCGAAGTTCGTGTTTGAGATGCGCTTGGCAACTGACCAAAGGTTAGAGCCCAGGGAGAACGCTCTTGTCCCCCTAATAGAACCCATGAGCTATCTGTAGAAAGTGTAAACGCGTTCCAGAATGTCATTCTGATGAGTGATCTCCCCGTGATACATGATCAACTACTTGTTACTCATGGAGTGATGACATGCATTAATGCAAACCTTTTGCTAGTTCTAAGTCAACAAAGAATTAAGTCAATTCTATGCCAACTCTAGAACTGTTAGATTTGCGTCACAAATTCACAATTCGTCAGGCCCGGACCCACAGGAGTGCGGCCCATGCGGCCGCACATGGCCCCAAATTTTTGGGGGCCCATAAATCCAACTAAGCATTTATATTACACATACTTCAGATTATATAAACAAAACTATTGGAGCCCAGCTGGTGCGTCATTTCAGTAGATTGTAAGTGCTAGATCGTTGGCTCGATTCCTACTTGAGGCAACAGCTGAACTTTTTCTTCTTTTGTCGGACTTTTTCTATTCCGAGGTGTCTACAAGGCAAATACTTAATTAATTAATTAATTTCATATTTTATCATTTTTATTGAATGAATATGATTCTAAAATGATATGGTAGTATTGTATATTTGTATAATGGGGGATAAGGCTTATCTATGTACATGTACTCGTTGTGTAGCTTTATTTTCTTAGTATTTAAATCCCAAAAGCTTTAAATACATCAAAACCATTAGGTGTAGGTTTTTTTGTTGAACCCGTCGGTCCCATCTATCTGAAACATATATACATTACAATTATTCATTAATACCGAGTTAGGGCCCCATTTAAAATTTCGCACAGGGCCCCGGATTTTGCCGGCCCGGCCCTGCAATTCGTGCACGTGAGAATTGCATTTGTTTGTGCAATTACTTGTCCTTTTGCTAATTGCATATGATATTCGGTGATCGAGAATTAAGTTAGTTCTAGGTCGATCGAGAATTAACCGTGCCCTTTATTCAAGCTCATATACTTATTTCCTTTCTGTTAGTGTGATATCCTTTTCGACAAAAAGAATATATTAATATCAGGAAGATATCAATTACATTCAGTCTTTGCAATGTTAAGAACTAGACGAAATATTAAGAATGTACATAGCCAAAATGAAAAATAAAAGAAAAAACCTGCTAACGTGATAAGTGAATCACAACAATAGTAATAAACACCACCATATGCAACACCTGCACTGTAAAATAGGTCCTCAAGGAGTGTGATATCTGAATACTCTGGCTGTTTCATACTAGTATAAGAATCGTTCTATAGCATCACTGCACGTAACAAATAATCATTAGCCTGAAATTTCCGGCTATCCAAAGACTATTTTCCACAAACTCCTGCTCATCACAATCCAACTACCTCTCGATCCCCATCCTTCTATCCCCTTCAGAAACATGTCCCGCAAGCTGCTGTACACGACCATGGCCTCTACCATTACGTCCTCACTAGCTCTCCTACCTGCACGGCACTTAAAAGCTCAAGATGTTGCCATGGTCTGCCGACGCTAGTAGACGGCATCCACCTGTTATAGCTCGCGTGATCGGCGAAGCGAGTCAAAAGTGCATACGTGAGCTCTGGAGCTTCCCGTGCCCAGAAAAACGGCCACCGGTCCCGCTCGCCGCTACCTCTGCATCGTTGTCTCGCACCAAACTGAAGATGAAACGCTTGACAGCGAGCGTTCGGCGGTTGGAGTCCGCCGGCGTGGCGGGCACGAAACGCACGAGGGAGATCGATCTCATTGCCATGTCACACTCAGTGAGGCTCGCCAGTTGCCACTTGCATGAGCCATACAATCATGCGAGGAGTCTGATACGAAAACCAACTCCAGCTTGTATCGGGGGATCTCAAGATACCATAACTTGCAATAGTTCAGTTCCTGACATCACATGGAGTATTGTATTGAACCAAATCGCAAGCGCCAACCTTAATTAGTAGCCGGAAGAGAATGTTGAAAAATCAATCTAATCACTCGGCAAACCACGAATCATTGATGCAATAATGCAGACGCAATATCAAACTTTGGTTAGAACAGCATCCTCCAAAAACAGTCCTCATCAGACGGCGACCGCTGAACAAAAGTGAGTATGCTAAGTCTCAGCCTCAGAAATTACTTTGAAGGGATCATTTATATATATTTACTAGCGGGGTGTCCGTACGTTGCCACGCTACTTACCTTATGCCTAGTGTTGTATATGTTACACATGTATTTAATGCATGTAAATATTTAACTACATAAAAAAGATAACTTCATAGTATTTTTAAATATTAAAAGGTTTACTTCACATAATTTAATGTAATATGTATAAAATGCGAAGACCGACAAATTATTTCTTATTTATTTATCCATTCTCTCTTGATCCACATTTTTTTCGATAAAGGGAATATATTAATATCAAAAGATACCAATTACACCCAGCCTCTGCAACAACGCACCACCCTAATGACACTACGGATACACACAGCCCAAAAAAAAGAAAACTGAGAAACAAAAGTCCCGCTACAGTATCTCGGGCCTAACAACATCAATACATCCACCGCCAAGACAATACCTGAATACAGACTATCCAAAAACGACGTCTTCAAGAAGGGAACCGTGCTCTAACACCATCGTCGCCCGATCAAAGATCTTAGGATATTCCTCGCTCTCAAAACAATGCCTCCAACAAGGTCATTGTCAGGCACAACCAGTTAAGGCCAGACCTTGGATTTTCACCCTGAAAGGTAGGACTCTGAACTTCACTTGTGTTGTCGCCCCCACTTTCATACCGCTGTTGTGAAGCCCGGAACACCAAGCCAGTTCCATCTCTTGATCCACATAAGGTGTCCTCGTACAATATCAGGAGTCCTCCACTTTATTTGCATGGTACTTAAGCATGTATATCAAAAACTTCTTCCCCACACCAATACAGAACATGCCTTTACACAGAACTGAAATGACATGTTACACACAATTTACCTAACCGTCACTATATGCAAGAGTGGGCGATGAGCCTCTACAATAAACCGTGTGCGAAGGAGCCTCTACAATAAACCGGCGGAGCAAAAAGAAAACCAATCTACAGATTGGAAAAAAAAAGACTCGAGAGCAGCGGATCAACATATCTGCGGACGAACCCTCATACGGGTTGCGCAGCCCCCGGAGTAGGCCATGGAGAGACCTCCCCGGGGGCGGCGCGGCGCGGAAGCTGTGCGGCGGCTAGGTCAGGAACTTGCGGCTGATACCATGTAGAACGATAGAGAGGGAGAGATATGCGGAATATGTTGGATGTATTATTGAGCCTCATGAGCGAGTATATATAGGCGTACAGGGATCATCTTGGAGTGCAAGGCAAGACACGAGAGTCCTATCTCCATCCTAGACTATCCGTTTATACGTACACGGAATATATCTCTAACAATCGTTTTGCCAAAATCTTTTGTGATACGAAGGGTCATCACAAACATTTTTTTTATACTTGACCATAAATTCTAAGGTCACATACGATAAATGTTTAACAAGTTGTATCTGTTTATCTCATGTGGCACACGTTTGTTTCTCCATGAGAGACAAGTTATGCCAACAATGATTCATCTCCACCCCGCATTTGCTGCCACCTTCTGGTCCAATCTGGATGTAGTTCTCCTTCTTGCCAAATGCATGGCACAAGACGGTAAAACTACACACACTGAAAAACCATTTTTTTGCGTTAGAACATAAATATAGAAAATTCAAAATTAAATAAACGCACGTTCACGTGATTTGTGTTCTTACTCGCAGGTGACGGTGCAGACCCGGGGTTGTCCAATTCTTATGTGGTGTCATGAAATTATCATCCCTATTATAACATGATACTTAAGAATCAAATACGTGAAATATATTGAAAAACTTGTAATGTATAAATCTAGCAAGCTTACACAATACATAAAGATCTAACAATAATATCCAATAATACAATATAACATCCAGCTAAATATTCTAATGGATCCGGCCAATTGTGCTTATAATCTATAGATATATCCATTCTAAGAATAGATTCATGGTATAAAGTAAACATGCAAAACCTAAGTACATAAACCTTAGGGGAGATGAGCCAGCTTGACCAGAGGTATCGGCGGCACGTCTGGTTGTGGTGGAGTGCGAGGACGGGTCCAGCCAGGGTGGAGGGCAAGATGAACCGGCTCGTTTGTGCTGGCGGTAGGTCTGGTCTACGAGCGCATTGATCGGCGTGACTCCACGTCCAGCGTGCCGCTCACAGCATTCCGGCGAGAAAGATCTCCGGCCAGAAGCTACCTTCCGCCTCGCCGATCAACTGAATTGCAGGGACCAGTCATAGTCCTAAAGAGGTGGTGGTTGTAAAGTGGAATAGGACCAGTTGAGATCGTTGGTGCTTATTTATACCCAAAAAAAAGTTGGTAGGGTTTACTTCTGGCCACAACGGACCAAATATCACACAGGCTTATCTATGAAAAATTGTTTGCGCCATAAGGACCCCTACTGTTAACCGTGTGAGATAATTTTTCCCACAAGACTGTTCAGAAATCTCTAATATGTGCACCTAAATAAATCTTAAAGTGTTACTACAACACCTATTAGGATTAGCTAAAGCAAAAGAAAAAAAAAACTATTTTTCATGTTTTTAAATTTTTTTTTTACTTCAACTTGTGTGCCTCTATCTTCAACTTGTGTCTGTGGACAATATTAGCCAAATACAAATCCATCTTCGTCTTTTCTTCTTCTGCAACATTTTTTAGACTGACATTCTTCTGCTACATTTCGGGCTATCCAAAGACTGTTTATTTCCGCTAACTCCTGCTCGCAATCCAACTACCTTTTGCTGCTCATTCTTCTTTTCCGTTCAGAAACGGCATGTCCCGTCAGCTGTTTCTTCACCGTCCACGAAGCGCAAGATGTACAAGACCACGACCTCCATGTCCTCACTTCACTAGCTCTCCAACCTGTACGGCACTTAAAGGCTAACGATGTAGCCATGATCTGCCGACGCTAGAGGGCAGCCACCTGTTATAGCTCGCGTGATCGGCGAAGCAAGTCCAAAGTGCGTAGGTGAGCTGGAGCTTTCCACGCCGAGGAAAGCGGCCACCGATCCACGTCTTGTCCGCGCTCGCCGCTGCCCGTGCATCGTTGTCTCGCACCAGAAGAATTGACAGCGAACGCTCGGCCGTTGGAGCCCGGCGGCGTGGCGGGGACGAAACGCACGAGGGAGATCGGTCCAATTAACCAGCGAGTGTTGTCACTGTTTCCTAGTTTTATCTCCTTCAGATTAGAGAAGCCTACTCGAGCAAAACGCGCGCGTGTTTCCCAGAGCTGTCCTCACAACGACATGTCGTCGCACTCACTAAGCGTCGGCAATTGCCACATGCACGAGCCATACAATCACGTGAGAGGAGTCTGATACGGAAACAAACTCCCAGCTTGTATCGGGGGATCTCAAGATGCCATGACTTGCAATAGTTCAGTTCGTGACATCACATGGAATTAATACTGTATCAAGCAAATTAAGACGCAAGCGCCAGCCTTAGCAACTAATCTAATTAGTAATTACGTACTCTAAAAGCTACTATACAAATCAATCGATGCAACAATGCACAGACGCAAATAGCAATCCAGGAAATCAAAGTCTCAATTGAAGCAATGCTCGCAAGGAGGCAGTCCTGATCGACGTCGACAACCGAATAAAAGTGAGTATCGATCTCAGAATTGACTTGGTGACGGGCTTCGCTTTATTATTTTACCTGGAAGAGTGAAGAGCGACCACCGCTATGCTTAAGTCTAGGCGGTTTAGTTTAAGGTAAGTTTCGTGTTAGATTTAATGATATTAACAGGAAAATACCATGATGAACCCAGGTGCACATGCACCGATTTCTCCAATGTTGAAAAAAATGCTATTTGAAAATCTAAAAAAAATCATACTTCCTTGTGTAAGCTTTCACGAAAATATAATTGTATATGTCCTACACAAAAATGACAAAAGATTGAAATGATACTATAATGATTAGTTGTGTATTGTTCATGGAAATATGGAATTCCATTTTCATATTTTTGTGTAGGTCACAGATGATCTTTTTTATTCCAAAATCTGCACAAATAAGTGTCAACATAGGGTATACATGCGTGTATTTTTCCAAAATTTTCTGAAACTTTGAAATAGCAATTTTTGGAATTTTTCATAATGAGGTGCATGTGCATCCGGATAGTGTGAACAACAGTTATTTTGTTGCTGGAAAAGGGCTTAAGCAAGGGGATCTCCTTTCCCATATCCTGTTTAATCTTACTGCTGATGTTTTCACAAAAAAAAATTTATAAAGCTCCTTCCAGTCAAATGATTTATGGTTTAATGTCTAATTCTATTCTAAGTGTTGTCATCACGAACCAAACGCTCGCATCGCTGGGGGGGGGGGGGGGTCGACTCGGGTGAATCCCTACCCGCCGCCTCCCACCCCTCCTCCCTCGCATCTCCTCGGCAGCGGTGGCCGAAACCCCTCTAGGCATACGGCTGTGGCGGGCTCTCATCTCCGAGTGTGGTTGGCGGGGGCCTCCTCCTCTTCGCGTGGTGCGATCTCCGGTCGGAGCTTCACGGTAGCCCTGGACGACGTGGCTCGTCCGGCCGTGATGGACGTTGGGCGGTGACCCCAGACTTCTTCGGCGACCTTGGAGATAGTTGTGGCCGCAAGGGCAGCACAACACCTTGTTCGGGGGACTCAATACATCTCCGCATCTTCGCGTGGTGGTGGTGGTGCCCACTGAGATCTCCAGTCTACTGTTGGGAGCCTATGTACGCGGTGTGGGGACCTACCGTTCTTCTTAATAAAGGAGGCGGTCCTTGAGTTCTTCTCGCGCCAAGACGGTTTTCTCCTTGATCTCGGCCCACATTGCTGGTGATGAGTTTTAGAAGGCTCCGCCGACAATCTCCACTGGAATTTGGTCGTGTGCATCCATATTTCTGGTCGTGTGGCTTTAGGAGGGAGTGCGTGAAGCTTCACTAGTTGTTGCCGTCATGGGACATATCGGTTTTCGATTTCCATGGAGAAGACGGTGACGAAAATGCCATGCCCTATTTTGAGTAAAATAATTAAACATAATGCTGGATGGATGGGTAAGCTTCTCTCCTACTGAGGTAGGCTTATTCTCCTTCAAGCATGCATCGCTAGCATTCCTATGTTTTTATTATCTTTTATTAAATTTCCAAAATGGACTATTAAAGCTATTATTTCTCAAATGGCTTATTACTTTTTAAATAGTATTGGCAATTCCCATAAGTATCCTCTTGCTTCTTGGGACTTTGTTTCCCATAAGAATGAGTTTGGTGGCTTGGGTATCCAAAACCTTAGGATTTTCAGTTTATGTCTCCTTGTGGCGTGGATTAGAAGATATAATTTGGATGATAACAAAATTTGGAAAATGATTGTGGATTACTAGTATGATTTGTCTCCAACCATCTTGAGGGCTAATCCCTCGCATAGCTCTCCTTTTAGGAAAAGTGCCATGGGGGAAACTTCTGTTGCTCAAGTAGGATACATACATATTGGGAATGGTCAAAAGGTGTTATTTTGGAAAGTCAGTTGGCTTAGCTACTCTTCTCTCTCTATTCTGTTATGGGACCTTTATTCAATTGTTAATGAGCAAAAACACATGATTATCTTTTAGACACACCGTTTCCCCCCACTTTGTTTAACCGTTGGCTTGAGCTAGTTGAGTTGATTAAAATTGTGTGTCTAACTAAGGGTCCTAATAGTCCTGTTTGGTTGTTTCATTTCTCTAGTACTTATTCTGTTCGATCCTTTTATGGGATTGTGAACAATGATGGTATTGTTCTTATTCATACTCTTGCAGTTTGGAAGCTTCACATTCCACCCCGTACTCACATCTTCATGTGGTTGTTGTCAAATGATAAACTTCAAACTAGGGATAACCTTAGTAAGAGAAGGCCGGTAGAGGATGGTTCCTGTTTATTTTGCAATGAACAAGAATCAGCTAGACATGTATTATTTGAGTGTGTTGTAGCTAAACAAGTTTGGACAGTTATCTCAGACATCTTTAATATCTGTATTGGTGCCTCGTTCGAGTCAGCACCAAGGTGGTGGTTAAGTGAAAATAAGAATTCAGTTCTGAATATTTTCTCTTATGCTGTTTTGTGAACCTTGTGGTTGATTTGTAACGAGATGTGTTTCCATGATCTAAACTAGCCAGGTGTCAAAGAGGTCTGGTGAAAGCTGGGACTGGCACCTGTCATGGGGAATTGCTCCGGATTGCATGACATGAAGACGTTGCTGAGAGGGTTGGCGGACAAAGCTCAGGCCACCTCTTCTTCAGATGATCCTTGGCACCAGGAGATGGCTTGCGAGAAAGCTCATTGAAGACTATTGTCTTCGACTCCTGGAGCACGTTTTGTTTAAGGTGTCTTTACTTTTCTCAGTTTTTATCCTTTCATGCGCTTGAGAACTCGGTGACATTTGGTTGCATGTTAATTGAACCAGATGGTTCCACCCTTCTTATCAAAAAAAAAAAAAAAAAAAGAGCGACCACCACAGGTGCTGTCAGTACCAGCTACCAACAGCCAACAAAAAACGGAATACCAGAAGAGACATACAGAGCTATCCAACATATTTCATGTCTAAATGGTCATTCAAACATGCTATAGCAGGAAGATTAAATAATCATAACGACCTCCATTCAGTTCTCAAGTCTACAGACTACAGCCATAGTACCCCACTGCAACATAACATAACAAGCAGAGTACCAACCTCAAAGGATACCAGTTCATTGTTCTACTGAAGCCTACATACATATTATAGCTCCATTAGTAAGATCCCTACAGTAGCAGCACTACAATAGCTGTCAATACACTGGCCTCACTTCTGAAATGAGACTTGTACTGAACCAGCATGCCTTTCCATATGCAAATGAGTTGCCAAAAAATTCCTACTCCCTCCATTCCATAATCAGGGTCATGGTTTTAGTTCAAATCTAAACTAAAACCATGACACTTATTATGGATCAGAGCGAGTATTTTTTGTCCCCGAATAGAGTACCGAATATACAGCACTGGCCTAACATCGGACGATGGTTTTAGCGAGGCACCGAAACACTATGTTTGTACCACTGGATTCGCACCTTGTTACCGAGCCTCAATGGTTTGGCTGTTCCAGATAGGTAGGGATGGACAGACAGTACAGGTAACCTTAGCGTCTTGCATTAATCACAGTATGCTCAAACCGATGGGAAGAACTTGTTCAGGTTGAATGGCAGGGAATAGAACTCCTCACTCCTTGTGTCGGTCCTGTATGACCTGAACTTATCCCACCAGTGATACCCACGGTCTTTCCTGACGGTAGCCTCATGCCTGTGAAGGGTGTTGTCCAGCACGTATGCAACAATGCCACCAACAAAAGCCTTCGACGAGAAGAGCACGTTCACCATGTCATTGAACTGCAGAAGTAGAGGAAACAAATGGTTAGTATCTCATATCTCTTCATTTAAAGTTGAGAATGGTTACACTGCCACGAACCCATCTTGCGCGGGTGTGAACAGGGCCAAAACCAGCGACGGATGTGTACTCATTGAAGTACTGAGGAATTGAAAGGCCCAGGAACAGTGAGAACCCCAGGATGAACTTGGTTCTGAAGCTATTGAGGTTGCAGAACTGAAGGAAACCAAGCCCAGCAGAACCTGTTAACAGATTATACCAGATCTCAATTACGATTGTCCCTCATAAGTTAAAGCTTGCAATTTCAAAGAAAATGCAAACGTAAGTAATATGAAGCTCTCCACCCACCAACATATGCAAAGAACACACAGTAGAGAGCAGCAAAGATTGGTGCAGGTATTGATGCAAAGACAGCTCCAAATTTTCCTGGAAGACACAAGCAGCAAGGGATTATTGTACATAGATACAACCATATCGGTAATTCCGAAGTATTCTTGTACTTAAGGTGAGAGCTCAGTTGAGTGCAATGCATAATGCTTTAAACAGGCACCAGTTTGAAATGCCAAGTGCAAAGATCATTGTCAATATCACGTATGTTATTATGTGAATAACCATTATTACCAATATTACACTGGTAATAGGTAAAATTCATGAGTGAAAAGAGGCACATCTTCACTCCCCCATCCCCAATTTCAACACAATATAAACAGAAGCTCTTCTCAACATATAGGTAAGGATGCACTGCACATGTATCTGTAGTTCTGTACAACCCATACACTAGAAGTAAAATAACAAGTTATCAAACTGCACCAATACACAGCCAAATACCCTGATGCAATGTGTATGTATCTAGAGATGGTAATGGTACTAGAGATTAGTTTTACTATTATTTTACATTTACTTTATTTGATATCTACATAAATCTTATGCCAGATTCACAGCTGAAGCGATTTCCCACTGCACTCCCATCAATCCATCGACCATCATCCAGGTGCAGAGACACTTTTTGATTTGCAAATAAGAAACCAGGCACCAAAGACATGGTAATGCACACGCGCCCATTTGGCAGACAAAATACTTCAGTTATAAATGCGCTAAGATGACATTTCCAAAGCCAACACAAGCAGGAGCAGATCGAGCGTATAATAAACATTAGGGTCATGTGACTGCAAAGAGAGCTACTTCGCACAAATCATCTGTAGAAATAGAAAACAAGGGGCCCATATAAATAGGCAAGTTTTACATTAGAAAAGTCAGACTGTTCAACATTTTCCCCTAGATTGGTCCCTTGACAGAAGCTACCGATTGACTTAAAAGAGTAAATAAAGGGTACAGTAGGTAGTTTAGCACCACTGATGGTTGCATTAAATGTCAAAAAAATAACATTGGGAACTTAAGAACCCATCAATTTTATATCTAAATAAGCAGTGCCCAGGGTTATTGGATTATCTCAGTTTGGTTTATTCAGCAAAACTGGTGTGCTACAGAAAATTTGTAATATCTACATTCTGTAAAGACTTGTTTACAGACCTGGCATGCAATTTCCAGGGAGAGAAAACCAGCATATTTACCCACCAATGATCTAAACAAATATAGTTTAAGATGATACCTCGCCTTGAGGCATTCGCAAAATAGTAAGCCGCGAGCTCAAGAAAACAGAAGGCTTTTATCTACCTACTGTTATCATAACAGTTTTATGCTACACACACAAAACCTCGTCTCTTGCGCAGGCACAAGCATGCAAGCCCAGCAAACAAACAAACATACACAGGTCAATATGGGAGTTTTGATAAATATTCATATGTTGATTACTTAATTAGTCCACAATCTGCTTAGCTGTGCTAGATCAAATGACCTATGAAGAATCAAAACACAGATTTGAGGTAACCAAACTTACCAAGAATAGAGAAGAATATCATAAAACCAGCTGATATCTGCACAACTCTTCGGCTACCAACGCGTGTCAAGGCTAGCAACCCGGCATTTTCACTGCAGATGATAAGCATAATGGTTGAAATTAGATGTATTCCTTAATAGTTAATACGAATAGTGGTTGTGTCAAAATGAAAATGGAATGCATTCTTTATTGAGATAGCAATATAAAATATATGATGCTTACATTGATACAGAAGACCCATTTCCAGTCCCAAATAGCCCATCCAGAAGGATACCAACACCCTGTAGCAAAAAGGGTTATATTCACTTCGCATGAAATCAAGTTTGAAGATTTATGTAGTCAAGTTTGTCATGTGGTGAATGTAAACTTGGCACATACCTGCCAACCAACACCACGGCTAAGTACAGAGGGCGGGAGAGGTGTGGCACTTGCAAATCTTGAAACAGCAATGAAGGTACCAGTAGACTACAAACACAGGAGTTAGGAGATTAATTCTCATTATTTTATAATCTCAAATGAGCACAAATGTAAATGACTGCCTAACCTCCACAAGAGCAACAAATGAGGCAGCCATCATTGCAAAAGCTTCACCAGCATCAAATGTTGGAGCCCCCCACTGAAAGGGATATGGCACTCTTATCCTGTCATTATAGTAGAAATAGGGAAGCATTAATGTTACTACAACATCACGGTTGGCACCAACGGAATAAGCATATCTTCAAAAGTTCACAACATTACCATGGTGCACCACCAATTAGTCCAGAACGGTCAGTGCGGCAATGAAATTGGGTCTTTGGTGCTGCATTCCTGTATGCTCCTCCGACTGTCAGCAGATACGCATAGAGCCACACTATGGGAATAGTGAACAGAACAGCAAACCGGTCGAAGATGGACCTCATCATGTGTACAGCATGTGGCAGGTACTACAAAATGAAGAAGGGGGAGGTAAAAGAGAAGCTGGAGCACATATAGATGGTCGGAAACAAGGGTAAGAGCAATTGCATGAACAGAAATGTAGTCGAACCATCGCAAAGATCACCAGGAGGATTAATTCGGGCAGACCAATCTCAACACACTTAGCAACCTGTGTATTTGCAATACAGACATAAGGAGTGTGTATGCTTGAAACAATGAATACTGATTAGAAACAAACTACTCAAATCTTACCGATGGAAAACCCAGCTCATAGAGTCCAAATCCAACTAGTGCTATCAGAGGAGCAGCTGACAATGGACTCAGATACCTGAAACAGAAGCAGTATATACAAGCTCATGAGATGTTGGAAGTTAAATGCACTATTTGAGCTAGATCACTTCCAGCTTCAGTAACTTTGGAGCAGCTACTGAGTTGAGAAATAATAACTACCCATTGTTCATCTTCCTACCTTGCAACATTACGCCAAAGGCCACTGAAGCCAACTATGATCTGTAGTGCAGAGGCAACAATCAAAGCACCTTGTGTTCCACGCATGATTTTGAGGAATTTCTTCAAAAAATACCAGGTGATTTTCATCAGGTTTACATGCAGGAAAAGAATATTGGACAGCAAGTAGAATTATCCTTCTTTTCAACTTACTGTATGCGGATCTGGTTCATTGGCGTAACGTCCTGCAAGGATGATCGAGATGGTAGGCAAAACAAACGTGAACGATCCACCAATCACCGCAGGCAATCTGGTACCGAAGAAACTCTGCAGAAGGGTGTTGATTCCAGCCACAAACAGTAGTGTTTGGATGACAACTGCCTTGTCCTCCTAGCAAAGGAAGAAACACCATTAGTGTTGAACAGTAAGCGGATTCTGTCCAAAGCTACAGAACTGAGTAGACTTGTAATCTTACATTGTTTCCTCCCATCTGTGGAACGAGTGCAGTAGGTATGATAACAGTAGTTCCCAGCATGACAAGATAGTGTTGAAACCCAAGGAGAATGGCCTCAGCTGCATTACGAACAATTTCATACAGTCAAATTTCAGAATCAAGTTTCTCACTGAGCACATACAAGATGAGTAAGTTAAACAGAGTATAGTGGTAGTGTGTAGATCAACTATTTCTATAGCAGAATTATCCTGCTTTCCACGGACATACTTCACAATACTAGCAAGAAAATGAAGCTATGGAAATATATACATATATAGTTGATCAACCTTGGAAGGAATGCATAAATAATATAACTGCCAATATGAACAAATCATTCAGTCAACATTCTGAACAAAATGGACTTCCTGTCCATCATTTCTGCATATGGAGAATTCAAGCTTGCACCTTCTCCCATGTAAAATTTCTAATGAATACCAATCGGTGTGCATGGTTCGAGTCTTAAAACTTAAAAGATTTAGGCGCAAAAATTCAAGATAGGAAGATGGCTACAATATGACATTACAAGGATTGTAATAATTTAACAAATATGCCCCCCTCCTGCTGAGTGCAGAACTCTAACTCAGTAGTGAGTACAGGAGATTTAGGAGAATGCCTGGGTGGGCCTCTTAGGAGGCCACCCTTCATTTATAGTGCTACTCTTACAAGTGGAGAGTAGACTCAGTTTAGTACAGGTAGTACAAATTGGACCATATGAACATCTCATTAAGCTTACTATTTGTACTGAAGCGCCCATTCACGTTAGTACTTGTACTGATGCGCCCATACACACAGAGTCACAGACACAGCAAGCCGTTACTCCCTTTACATTAAGCACTATACAAAGCAAGGCCAATCCCTGGTTTGGAACACGCTAGCTAGCACAAACAAGGTATGACCAGTTGACCATGCAGAAGATAGAAAATTACTAGAAGGAAGATCACCTACCCAGTTAGCCAGCAAACAATGCAGGCTAACAGAATGTTAGCCTTGTATATATTTTGTTTTGTTCTCTCTTGTGTTCTTCTCTTGTTTTCTTTTTGTTTTTTGTTTTTTGTTTTTTGTTTTGCCTTCTGCTGTAGTCTTGCTACCAACGCTCTAACTTTCCCGTCATCTTGACGGTCTTCTTCTAATATACAAAGACACACGTCTAGGCGTTTGTTTGAGAAAAAAGGAGAATTAATGCAACTGAGAGTGACAAGGATTGTGCAGATATAGTCGACCTCCGGTTTGGAGCCACCTACCAGGTACCGACATGGCAAAACATAGGAATTCAATGGACGCATGTGGTACAGACATGGAACACGCGAAAGTAAATACAGATTGGCAAGTAGAGTAACAAAAGTAGAATTCCGGTGCAGATGGTAGCAAAGCCTAGACGAGTCAACGCACGAGTTGGTTGAACCCAAGATCACCCAACGAAATCGCAGGTATAGCACCAGATTTGCTGAATCCTCCATCTCGCGGGTGCAGCTAACAAGTAGGAATCGCAGCGGAAGAATCATGTTGACGTTGACACGAGTGAAGGCGACAGCGAGACTGGATCCTCCGGATTCAGCATCAAAGAGATACCCCAAAAACCCCATCCGACATTCATGCAAAATTCCCCGAATCAGCACGGGTCAAACCCCTGTGGCTATATCAGGGGATAAACTAGCGGGCGCTGCTAACTGGATATTCAACGCGGCAGATCATTAGGGCATCTCCAACCGGGCGACCCATCCCGCGCCCGCGCGTCCGGATGGGTCGAAACGGACAAAAACGCGGCCCAGCGCGCGGACCCATCCCTAAAACGGATGCCCGCGGCGTCCGGAACGACGCAAACCCGGCCCAAATCTTGGCCGGGTTTGCGTGGCCGCGGACGCGAAAGGCTGGTCGCTCGCGTCCTCCCCTTGTCCGCCCCGGCCCGCCTGTCTGCCACCGAAAACACAAGGCCGCCGCACACATCTCCCCACCCGCTCCGCCGCCACCCACGGACCGGCGATTTCGGAGCGCGTCGACGCCGGCCATCGTCGTCGAGACGCCGGCAAGCGGGCGGAAGCATAGGTCGAGGTCCCGCGCTGCTGCGCCGCGTCGTAGCAGAGTCGGAGGACGCCGGCGCCGGCGTTGTTGTCCTCTCACCGTCGCGACACCTCCCGCCGTTCGCAGCTGCGCCGTTTCCGCCGGAGGTGAGCCCTCCCGCACCGTGTTTCCGGACCGCAAGTCGGCTGAGACGGCCATGGCTGCGGGTCCCTAGAGAAGCATTTGGATCGCCTCCGCTCGCGAGGTGTTCGTTCAAAAGCTCGAACTAATATGTGTCCCTTTTCGGATCATGGTGGACAGCGACGACGAGTACTACTTCAAGAACTTCATCGACACGTCGTCAGAAGAGGAGTCCGACGACGAATTTTTCACGGATGCTGCGGTGCTCATCCACGAGCACATTGTCTCGCAGATCCCTCGTGTTCCGGGGTCGTTGCCGGGCGCGCGGCCGCCTTGGACCGCAAAAGAGAACGCGGCCACGACCAGCTCTACAACGACTACTTCCAACCCAATCCATTGTTCGTGCCGCACTTGTTTCGCCGTCGTTTTCGGATGAACAGGCCGCTGTTCCGCCGGATAATGGATGGCGTCAAGATCTACGACGACTACTTACGTGCGAAAGTGGATGCACTTGGCAAGGTAGGCCTCTCTTCGTACCGAAATGCACGGCAGCGATTAGGATGCTCGCATATGGCGTTGCCGGTGATTTCGTAGATGAGTACACGCGCATGAGTGAGTCAACCGGCCTGGAATCGATGTACAGGTTCTGCAGAGCTGTGATCGGTTCGTTCGGAGAACGAGTACCTCCGGCAACCAAATGCCGAGGACACAGCTCGTCCGTTGTCGATCAACGCTTCCGGGGGTTTCCGGGATGCTTGGCAGCATAGACTGCATGCATTGGGAGTGGAAGAACTGCCCCTTTGGTTGGCAGGGGTCATACAGCGGCCATTCTGAGGGGTGCACAGTCATTCTTGAAGCTGTTGCTTCCCATGACACATGGATTTGGCACTCATTCTTCGGAATGGCTGGCTCGCACAATGACATCAATGTGCTGCAGCGCTCTCCGGTGTTTGATAGGCTAGCGTACGGTCAGTCCCCTGATGTGGATTTTGAGATCAATGGCCACCACTACACCAAGGGGTACTACCTTGCTGATGGTATCTATCCACCTTGGGCTACACTCGTGAAGACAATCCGAAACCCCAGCTCAGAGCAGGAGGCAAGGTTTGCCAAAGAGCAGGAGGCAGCCCGGAAAGATGTCGAGCGGGCGTTTGGCATCCTCCAAGCTCGTTGGGCTATCGTCAGACACCCTGCCAGAGCCTGGGATGTGCAAACTCTGTGGGAGGTGATGACCGCTTGTGTAATCATGCATAACATGATTGTTGAGGTAGAGCGGGATGATTCACTCTTTGATAATGAATGGGACGGCCAAGGAGAGTTGGTTACTCCTCAACGTGCTCCGGCATCATTTCAGGACATTCTTCATGCGCACCATGAAATTCGAGATCTAGCTGTACACAACCAGCTTCAGGCTGATTTGGTCGAGCACATGTGGCAGCATGTAGGCAACAATGCTGCAAACAACAATGATGAAGGAGCCTAGAGCATTTTGTATCGTTTCTTCATTTTATTTGAATAATACTTTATCCTTGATTACATGGACTATGTAATGTATAATACATTTAGAGCATTTCAACTATTTTATATATTTTTTCTATAATTTATTTTGCGTTTTTCTAGTGATTTTACAAGAAAAACATACCATGGGACGCCGCGACCCAAATCTGGCGCGTTGGGCGACAGCGCGCGACCCAAACGGACGCGCGGACGCGAGCACCGTCCGCGCGTCCGCTCGCAGACGCAAACGGCCCAAAACGGACGGCCCAGCGCGTCCGTTTGGGTCGCCCGGTTGGAGATGCCCTTAAAAGCGCATTAATAAACTACTAGGGAGGTGGGACAAAACGAAAAGGCGAGCCGCTTTTAATTTTTGGAATATCCGAGATAGCCGGGAAAAAGCCCAGGCAGATCTGGGCAGTTCCCCGTCGCCGCGCAGCAAGCTGGAGCGAGCGGAATGAAGCAGGCTTCACCAACCACCGGCGCAGGCCACGAACCCACACCCCCGAAAGCGACGGGAGAAACCGTAAGCATCATGGTACCGGACGGCGACGCGAGTAGACTCTGCGGGAAAGCCCGAACAAACACCCAAAATCTACGCCGCGGAAGCGGCGACAAGCAAACGGACGGCCGACGAACGAACGAACGGGGAAACGAGCGGGAGGAAGGAGGAGGAGGTACTCACGCCATGGGGGTGGGCTGGTGATGCAGTAGGAGACCCCCGGGAGCTGGTCCTTGACTGGGTGCGGCGTCAGGTCGTCCTGCTTCTGGCCCCCGCCGCCGCCTCCCCCGCCACCTCCGGCCATCTCGCGCGGCTCCTCCCCGCTCCGGCCCGCGCACACGCAGCACCGTCCACCTCAGATCACGCGCGCGCGCTCGTCCCGTGAAGCCACAATGCTTGGCGAGACGAGGCGTAGTGGAGCGGAGTGGAGTGGGGAGTGGTGGTAGTGTGTAGGGAGTGGTGGTAGACTGGTAGTGTGGCAGTACAGCGGCAGCGTGTAGCGTTGGTACGGCGCAGGATGGGAGGCAGAAGCGGTCAAAAAAGGCACTCGCCCGCCCAGCGTCAGCACGGCCGCCCGCTGCGGTGCAGAGAGAGCAGAGGGAGAGAGGAAGCGGTTGTTTTGTTCTGCTCCACGTCCCTCTGTTGTTTCACGCCACCGCGCACGCAGGCGCAGCGGTCCAAACCCGCATTTATGCGGTCTTGTCCTGCGCCTCCGTCCGCTTGCGCCACCCTGCGAATCTACACTGTAGTATCTCCTCTCCCCCTACCCCTGCTCTCCTCTCTCTCTCTGGCTTGGCTACCTGTGTGGTTTCTTGGTGGATTTTGGAGCGGAATGTAGGCGCGCATTTTTGGTTTTGCAGGTACATTTGGGTCCCGTTTCGACGTTAGCGAGAGTTGTGTGCTCTGGCACCGGAGAACGTGGTGTCATGGATTGTGCGTGAAGAAAGAGGTCTTCCACGATCCCATCCTACCGCGCTTGCGCGCCACACTGGTTTTCCATGCCACGGCTTCAGAAAATGCCAGAGTAAAATAAACCGAGCCGTGCCGTGTGAGCCTGTGAGGCCTGTGACTGAATTATTGCGGCCGCTCCCCTCGCCGATGGCCACAGCAGTGAGCACGGCAGGAGTACGAACGGGGATGTCTACAACAGGGATCTTTTTTTCGCTTTCCCGCGTCTCGTTCCGAGGAGATGTGATAAAAACAGCAGGCAGAGATGCTTTTGACCTGTACGCAAAGCAGCGCCGCCGTACCGCCCCCTATCATTGTGCTCCTCCTCCGGTTACTGCTGCGTTTTGTTTGCTTTCATCCGCTGGGGCTGGGCAGCGAGCATGATTGGGTTGGATCGGTCACGGACGGGCTCGCAAAATTCCACTGCGAAGCCCCACTGCCTGAAAGATTGCAAGTAAATTATTCCTTTTATTAATCACCGCGTTTATTTTATTTATTTATTCCTGAACCCAAATCTACAGAGAGCACATGCTGAGCATCGAGCCGGTTGTCCGTACCTCGAGCAAAGCCCACGTGAGAGGGCCCGCTTCGTCTGGCAGGACGATGGATACTTGACCACTAACACTGTGCTTGTTAACACTGATTTATTCAGCCAACTTTTCTCCAAATGCCGTGATCTGCTACCACAGGGTTGCATTGATTAGGAGAAAGTAATACATGGAGATCTCGGCCGCAATGATTTCCCTTGAAGCGATGAATGAAGGGAGATCGAGCACCAGTTGGCAGCTCGGCGCGTGGGGTACTTCTTCGATGGGTACAGTACCGGGGAAGCAAAACGGGGCAAGCGATCGGGGCGTAGCTGTGCGGAACCTCAAGGAGTAAATGCGGGTGGAGCGTTGAAGGGTGTCACGCCAAGCTTTCCGCATTCATCATCGTTCGCTGAAATTGATTGCTACGGCCGAGGTACTAGTAAAAGCTTCCCTATCGCGAGGTGGTCAAGGACTCGGGCTGCCTGATTCTTGTGCAAGAAGCCAATGTAGTGAGTGAGCATGCATGCTGCATGCAGAAGAAATGTCGAAGTAAAAGCATGGAGTAGTTGTGATGTATCTAAATTATTTTAATTTTAGGTACATCAATATTGGTGGCAAGTAATACGAATCGGAGTGAGTAGCTTTTTATGTTAACATACGATACGGTTTATATATTATATTTACCTAACAAGTTTACTAAAAAATAGTACCGAGATTTACACTTTATCATAAAAGCCAACTTTTACAGCACGAAAAAAAAATATGGAAAATCATGTTTATGATGAATCTAGTAAAGTAATATTGGTTTTGGTATTATACGGGTTCATGTGTTTCAGTAAACTTGGTCAAAGCTGACATAGAACAGAACTTTATACGTGTGTTTGACGTTGATTGGACCTTAACTTTGTGAAAGAAACAAAAGCCTTGAACAATGAATTTGCTATATAAGATATTTTAGACATTTTAAAGTAAACTAGATACACAACTTAGTGAGTGAATCTAAACACTAGAAGTAGATTAGATATATATCAAAATAGATAAATCTAGTAAGAGCTAAAACATATTGCATTGATGAACGGAGAGTTGGTAATGTTGATGAAGTAGCAACACACTTATTTCGCAGCAAAAAAGAAAACATACACATGTTTAGGGCCCCTTTGATTCATAGGAATAGGGTAGAATTTGGATTCTATAGGAAAAAATCATATACAAGTTTTTGATTCAGTGTAAAAGTATGTCTTTTTGTTGCTCTATTGTTGATTTTGAGTTGAAAATCTATATATTACACTCCATATGTGAAAAGGAAAAATTGCTTTGTTTTAAGTTCAACTTTATATTACAACATACTATGTTGCACACATGGTAGCACTAAAACTTCACTTCCCCTCAAGGGCCACAACAGAGAGAGTATCTAGCGGTAGCACGACAAGATCAGGTTACAAAAAAACAATGACAAGTTGAGCTGTTTGTTTACAAGATTAGGTCAATAAGAAAAAAATATTGTTGTGATTTGACTTAGTATTCATTACAAGCCTTACTTAGCTACTATTCACATTTGTTTTTGTTTTTTGTATCCCAATGAGTGGGATTAAATTTTCATTTGAAATTTTGTTGTGCCATAGTGCATACCGTGTCATTCTTGTCATGGAGCAATTTTTTCACGATTGTTTAGGTGCAGTTTTCAGTTGCTCAACTCCTGGTTTTATTATAAGTTGTTAGAAATCAGCCATAACAAGAAAAGTAAATACAGGTCAAACAAACACTAAGCTACGCAAAAAACAAGTGGAACAAATAGATAATGATAATCCACCGCAATTCCAACGCATCCTTTGTAGTGGTATCTTACCTCAGTCACAAATGTTGATGGCAGAAGATGGGTCCAACTGGACACGGATTTGCAGCACCCGGTGTGCCCTTTGTTTGAAAATTGTAATTTTAAGTTTAATTTTTTGTTTTGGGTGTATATCTGTGTGAAGTTTCGGTAGAAAATTCACTATGTTTTGGGCTATAGAAAAAAAAACTGACAATATATACGAGTAATATATGAGTATTTTGTCTGAAATTTGTTGGTTTGTATTTCCCAAAATACGACGTATTTTAGAACGAAATTTCTTGCTTACAATCTTGATGTATATATCTAGCAATATATTTTTTTGGCAGAATTTTTGGAGACCCAGAAGTTTGGGTTTCAAATTTTGCTAAAAATTGGCTCACTAGTTCTCAGGTACATCCATCATTTTTGTGTGTCCAATCTCTCTTATCTAGGAGAGGAGTCAAAGGAGCGACACTGGACAGAAAGGAAGAAACGAGAAGAGGAGAGTATATGGAGAACAAACGGAGGCCGAATTGTCTGTTTGCCTTATTGTGGGTTGGAAACATTAAAGCATAATGATATAATCATGCAAGGTTAACCCAATTTCCCTTCTCGTCACTCCTATCTTTTTCATTAAGCCCTATATTTGGTTTGTAGTACTGTAGAAAACTGTCATCCCAGATCATATAAACAAACAAACCATTAAATAGAATCTAAATCACCACTATTCATGCATTCTATCTATCAAATACCATGAACGAAATATGGCCAGTCACATAGAAGCAAAAAAAAACAAGCGGGTCACTCCTACGAACGGATAATCGCTGCCTCAGTTTACTTACAATAGTACCATGGAATGAAAATAAAGCTAGAATACAACAGAACAAGCTGGATGTTTTATTCCATCAGCACAGTAATACAAAGTCTCTCAGAGTGATTTCAGTTTTGCCTTGACTCAGCAACTCTGCTTAGCTACTCATTCTTTCAGTGCCACCAATCGATGTTCTTTCCTTGGCTTGTCTCAGCCACACACCCTTTACTATCAGCAATAGAATTGACAACACAGTGTGCTGTAATTATCCAAATGCTCATATGACATCTATCACAGTGTACAAACTAGCTAGTCGGTGCGGTAATTTTGTGAGTACAAGAACATGCCGAAACAGATTTAGAAAACTCAAGTGACGAGACAACAAACAAGGCCAGATTTAGAAATAGAGTACAGCAGGAATTGAGCTGAAAAATTGTCAGGTCGAAGAAGTTAGAATTGGCCAGGTACACGCACATGTAGTCTTTTCCTTTCAAAGTCCAGCTGCACGAAACACGCACACAAAAGAAAACAAGTTTAAACAATGATTAGTCATTTCCCAGGTTCGGAACGTATAGAAGTGCAAACATTGAAATACAAGCATAGAAGCATACCACTTTCTTAACCCGTTCATTAGCAGCTGATGTTCCACCGCTGACATTTTCAGGTAGGTATGGACTGCATACACGAACTTCCTTCATTACAACAATGTCGGTCTTGTCCCACTGAACTGGAAGCCTGGTGGAACAATAGACTTAGTTAGCCAATATAAGAAATAGAGACAGAAGTAGAGTCTCCTTAGATTTTCGGCATACACAAAATATTTGCAACAATGGTGCAAAACAAGAGCACCACTAACTCGAACAAAAACTGGTGAATATATGCCCCACCTTGAACAGAGTTTCAAAATGAATAAATGATACACAAGTGTAGTAAACCATGAAGTATTTGTGGTGGAAAAATTGTAGCAGACCACATAAAGTGAAATCAATCTGCTCAGAGTAAGCAGCTGCTAAAGTGGGACAAAATGCAAGACACTGCAACCTCGACTGAAGTACAGAAAGTATCAGCATTTCATGGTCTTACATAATACCAAGACAGCATGTCTAACCACAATTATTTCTCAAAGACAAAGATTGATGCTGGTTCTAGTCCTCATTCCAGGCAAATGCAAAATATCCATTTTAGCACTTTTATATGACACAAACAAAATATTCTCGGCTTAGTTTGAAAAGTCTCCGCCCAGTCAGCTAGTGTTGCGTAACAGACAAAAAAAACAGGAAACCAAACAACATACTGGGACACCGGCTTGAAAATAACCGCAACTAAAGAACCCTCGAAACCAAGTATAGCTCTATGTCGCACACCTAGAGGTAGCATGAATAAACCCCTAAATACAAGTTCACGCATATGCTAGCAAGATTTTGCAAGATGATGTTCTTCCATTCACGGGAACAGGCCACAGACAGAAGATTTTGATGTCCCCCAATAAAAAAACAAAAACCACAGGTTGTATATTTTCTTCCTTTATTTCTCAGACACAAAGTGACTTCGCATTTGCCTAGTAAGTCTGTAGGCGCAGAGCGAAAAAACAAGAGTTTATTATCAATAATGAGAGGTGATGGGAATCCCACATTACTAATGGAATAAAGATCTAAACCACGTATAGACTCCAAAGTCTTTTAAGTTTTTTCTACTGAAAAAAAATGTGGTGAGTCCGAAAAAACTGCTGATTCCTAGCAAAATGGGCAAAAGCATGGATATCCTTGAAATACATAATGCAAGTCAGAACTTACGTCTTGGATAATGCATCAAATAATCTTTGGGCTTCTGGGGTAACACCAACACCAATTCTCTCAGCTTCAATCTCAGCTTGCCTGTGCATCATCGCATGTAGTATGAGAACCAAGATGTAACAGTGCAGAAGCCAACGACAAGCAATGCTAATTGTCAGCTTCTAATAGCTAATATTAACCTTGATAAAACATATCACCATAAATGATAGAGCCTCAAAACACCAAAATCAACGCGCTCATAATTGAAAAAACCTTACTGCCCAATGTAATAAGCAAAATCATCGATCAACAATTTGCTGAGCACAAAACCAAAGGCATGGTCAACAGAGATTAATAACTGATAAAAAAAAACACCCCAACATTATAATATTCCTGTAAATGGAAGATTTTCATAAACTCGTGAAGACAACTCAAAGGTTAGTAACACAACATGGAGTAGTCAAAGATTATCTATCAAGTTAACAGCCGGAGAAAGTGGCTGAAACAAGGGGCATATTGGGCCCCTAGTTTATAAGAAATCCAGAAATAATGCAAAAAAAAAAAAACATTCATACGATATGTATATATGATGTCATGAATTTTTAGATCTGAATTCAACAACTCAAGAAATAAATAGAACAAATGCATCTGTGAAGAGTAACAGCAAGATGCTATTCAGTCCATATTTCAATTTGGTAGATTCATATCCTGATTTGTCTTTTTTGTTTATGAACTTGTAAAACAAATTTAGATATGAAATTTTAGTAGATGTGTATTATTGCCATGCCATATATTGATTTAAAAAATCACAGGTTTCAGGCTTTTCATGACCTAGTGCACTAGTAACATTAAAGGTACTAGTGCATTCTATATGGCAGCCCTGAAGCAAACACTTCACTAACTTTCTAATCTAGGTGCTTACAGGGGTCCAGTGATGCTAACAAACAGTGTGAGACCTCAATGCGAGCACCATTCATCTCCAACATACAAGATAAGAATGGCTATTTTTGGAACATTATTAATATTTTCTGAAATAAGTGAATAATGCAAGTTCATCACTGTCGCATGCATGTAATTCCACGGAGGATACCATCCTCGATCAGAAGAAAGAATTCTGGAACCAAATTGGCACAACTCCCAGATTTTTTTCAACATAGAAGATAAGAAAGGCTATTTTTGGAACATTATTAATATTTTCTGAAATAAGTGAATAATGCAAGTTCATCACTGTTCCATGCATGTACTTCCACACACGATACCATCCTTGATCGGAAGAAAGAATTCTGGAACCAAGTTGGCACAACTCCCAGATTTTTTTTCAACCATGATCAATCTAGCCCCTGGCTCTAAATAACGCAATACCATTCTGTGTCAGTTATATAGCTGCCTGGTTCAACAATCTACTCTTTTGCATCGCCAAAAAGGGACTATTGCTTGGTTACAAAAAAGAAGCGAGAATGACTGTGATCATTTAATGATCAGCGAGTTCCAAGACCACAACTGAATTTCTAACCAAATACCAGATTTATTCCTTTATTCTAATCTAAATCTACAGTACCAATATCAGTTCTAAATCCTTTCATTTCTCCTTAGTTTACACATCTAATCTCAGTTCTTACTATATTGGTGAAATTTCATCTTCAGAACCATCAAAAGTCATCATCAAGGTTGCCTACATGGGCTATGCTATTAAGAGCCAAATAACACACTGTCTGTACAACAATTATGAGGTACCACCTAGCTAAGTGGCATAAATTTATTTAGGCCTCCAGGATTTAGGTCCCCAAAATTTGATAGATCGTAGCCTCTGTTTATTAGCCTCCTGGATCAAGAAATGTAGGCCAACAAAAAATGGAAATCAGTGGCCAATGCAACATCAAAACCTTAAATGTCTGTCTATGCTGCTAGTCATACTTCCCCTTTCCAGTAAGGTGTTATTCAGAAAGTAAAGCTCCTTATTGTGGTAATCAATGGGTAGCAGGAAAGGTAACATTGATAAACTCCAAAATGACAACTGATTTGGAGAATCCAACCTGGCTACTGAGTTTCGGGATATGTATGTGCTGACGTGTTTGTGAATGAGGCAAATGCAATAATTTCTGAAGTATTAATCGTTAATCTAAAAACCATTCTAACAAGATGTGAGTATCCATGGCTTAAAACATGCCCGTTGAAGTTGTTCAGATTGCTACTTCCACTCGTTTTTCTTCCGACGAAGACTCTATTTTGGAAGCTTAATGCTTCTGGTAGCCATAGTACCAATCTAAGTTATGCAGTGATAAATTTAGCCATAGTACTGGAACAAGTGAAGAATCCTAGCTTTTTAGGAGCAACGTATAGCAAAGAGAGATGATTGGCTAGCTCTTGTAGACAAGAATGGTAAGCACCAAAAAGAGCTTTAGCACATCTCTCTTATGTGTCCTGCCTTCTCTCATCAAAGTGACCCAACCTTTTATTAGAACCAAAAAAAGAAGGTTCCCTCAAACGCAACATAACCAAATGTTTCTCATATGCTAAAGAGCTAATTTGCTTATTCACTCAGCTCAGTATCACCTTCAATTGCTATCACCTTTTTGTCCAGCCTATGTCATTATCAGTTTATCACTTTTACCAACTAAACTAGTGTCAGGTCAGTTCTGGAACAAGTAACATATCCGCCAAATAAGGGTTGTGAGATATACTGATCTTATATTTATTTTTCATGTTTCCTCAAACATGATTTTCACATTTCCAGTAGCTACTAACTAAATTCCAAAAGAAATGCTGTTTTATGTACGTTTTCCAAGCTGACTGGTCGAATCATGGCCGCATCTCAAACCCAAACTAGATAAAAATAAAATCACAAGCATAACTAGCAATAAGTAGTACTCCCTGGCTCGGGATGCAGTGAGCAGGACGCACCTGAGTGCGGCCTCCTCCCTGGCGTGGATGGCGGCAAGGTCGAGCACGCAGGCGGCCGGGTCGAGCGGGTCGTCGTACTTGCCGACGACGGTGAAGTCCTGGATGTAGTTGGCCTTGATGACCCTGACGTTCCGCCGCTCGCCCCTCTCCGCCCTGCCCACGCCCTCCTGTGATCTACGCCGTCATGGAAACAGAGCAAACCAGGAAGCAGAGCTAGAAGAGGCGGAAGCTAAAACGAGATGGAAGGGGGATTTGGGAAGGATATGGATGACGAGCAGGTTGCTCGGGCGGTCGAAGGAGACGATCTGGCCCTCGAACTCCTCCCCGAGCGTGGTCTTCGCGGAGATCACCACGCCGACCGCGAACTCCTCGCCGCCGACCTCCATGGGCGGGGTGGGGTGGGGGAGAGGTGGCCGGGACCGGCGGAGGCGCGTCAGTCAGAGGGCGGACCGGAGTTGTGTCTGTGTGGGGTTTCGGATTCTGCGGGGCGATGCGCGTGCCTGTAAGAAAGGGCTGGTGGGGGAAATGGCTACGGCCCTTTTGATTGCGCGGCCTGGTTCTAATACGGCCTGCTTGCGACGCCCGGATCAAAGCTATTTGGATATCCGGCCCTGCCGCGAAAGCTTGTTTTAGGATCGAAAGCCTAATTTTGTCACCGTGGTTGACGAGTATAGCTCATTTCCGGTGCCCAATCTGGCGACAAGAGATGGCAGAACACGCGAATCTGTGGGCGTGTTTGGTTTTAGCCTCCTACCAAAAGTTGGGTAGCTAAAACGCCGGCGATTAGTTTTGGCTGTCTACAAGTTGGCCAAAGTTGGCAGCAACGAATGAACTAGAGTGGACAATGGAGCACATCACATTTTGGCAATCGATCCAAAAAAAATTAGGTTTGCTTGCATATTAGTTTTCTCTATATGTTTTGGGTGTTGGTCGTGATTCGTGAAGATGTTTCAAGAGTGGAGTCAGTGTCGCACGAAATAGTGGTCTTGCGGCTCCATCCTTATCATGGTGTGGACACCAAGAAGGGGCATGTGAGGTCTTGTTCTTGCCGATCACCGGCTTTTATGGGTCTGTTAGTTTCAGTGTGTGGCTGTTGCGCTGATATTGGTGTGCCAATTATTTAGCCGGGAATTCTTCGGCCATTGGGTGGCCAATTATTTGGCAACAATTTGTGAAGTAAAGCACCCCAAGATTATTGGCCACACAAAAGAATTGTTACCAAATTAAATAAAAGATCAAATGTTTTCCATGGAATTGTCCAACGATTCTCGTAGTCTTCGTGGTGTGGTGGCAATAGTATTGTTTTGTTGAGTTCGGCAGGTGGGGGTGCAATTTATATTTTATGAAAGTTTCCGTGAAACCCATTATCATTTCTCTAACCCTTAAAAAGCAAATAAAGTAGAAAACTGAATCTTTAAATATAAAGGGAAATGGTGAAGCGAGAACATACTTTTTTCAAGCAGTACATAAATAAAGGTTTCATTGAGTTTGATGCATCGATGTTTGTAAATAGCAACTACATCATTTTTATACATAAATGTTTTTTTCTCACATGGTTTTTACTCTTATTTCTCTCACGAAAACGGTCAGGTCTGAGGGGACGTCCTATCTCACATGCACTCATCTTCATTTTTCTTAGTGTCTTAGTAGCACACACCTGCTAATATTTAATTTTCCTAAACTTGTAACCATAGTTGATGAGTGGTGTGCTAAAATAACCAGAGCATAATAGGAATTCAACTAAAACTGGCACACTGATATATTGTTTGGAGAAATTGACACTTGGAGAACATGTCAAATATATACCTTATCCTGCTAGTGAAATAGATTTTTTCTTACTCAACTCCTTCCGTAAAACAAGTACTCCCTCCGTTTCAATAAAAAAAAGCTTCTCAACAGAGGGAGTAGTATTTTTTCCAAAAGTCGGAAAATGTAACGTTTCTTGGAGAAAAGGGCCACAAGGCCCCAATTTCACTACTGAAATTAAGAGAGGTTTACAAACATCCAATAAAGCTTGGTAGACTTCAAAACCTTTACCCAAAACTATTGTATATTTGTCATAGTGGCAAATAATAAAGATGTTTTATTGGCATATCTCTAATGTTCATAATAAGTTTTATGTCATGCTAGCACTGTATTAAGCGGGAACATTAGTACACATGTGGTATGTAAACAAACCAAGTCCCTAATCAACTAGTCTGTTAGTCAACCGATGATCAAGTTTTCTGGTCATGGACATTTATGTGAATTGACGGTGGGATCATGTCATTGAATGAATGATGTAATGGACATACACCCATTATAAATATTGCAATAAGATCCGGTCACAAAGTTCAACATTGTGATAACTAAGAAAACTTAGTAACCCAATCCTTTGACTGTGAGATCATATCTAATAATTGTTACCGGAAGAAGCTTTGACTGCATCAACCTCAACCGAAACACCGTAATAGGGTAATCGTAAAGGTGTCTCTCGGGTATCCCGGGGGAATAGGTTGAGGTATATGCATCAAGATCGGGATTTGTCCATCCACGACGTGATGGATAGGTACTCTGGACACACTCCGTGGGATTACATCTATGAAGCTTGCAAGTTTGTGACTGGGTCGTGAGAATGTAATATCACAAAAGAGTAAATGTGTTTGTTGTTCGTTGCTTGTCGGAGCAAAAAGATTCGTGATGAAACCCTAGCGACGGTATCGTCGTCATCCCGGCCAGATACTACCGCTTTGTCGTCGCCACAAAGCTCTCCTTGGCTTATAAATACTCGAGTAGAACCGCGACAAAGACCTAATCTATCTACGTATTGCCAATCTCTCTATGGCTTCCATTCTTTGCAATCATCCATGCACCACTGAGGCAGTCATCGTATAAAAATCCAGCTAGCCGCGGTTACCGACCATCCCGAGGTCCGTGAAGTAGCTCTGGAGCTCCACCAAGCCGCGTAGACCATTCTAGCAGAAGGAATGGAGTTGGAGCATCTTTAATCAAACCAATCAGAGAATTCCCTTTAGTTAGTGATAACCAGAATCTGGAAAATTATGCTCGCCTCCGTCCTCAATCAGCTATGGCGACCATCTTAGTAGCATCACTGCCTAATGAGTTGGTCATGAGGAATGTTGTATTACGGTAAGAGTAAAGAGTTGAACAAGATTGAACTAGGTATTGTGAATCTCGGGAAGTAAAATATCGCGAGACAAAGGGAATAGAATGCGGAATTGTTTGAATTCTTGACATCGTGGTTCGGCCGATAAAGATTTTCGTTCAATGTGTGGAAATTATTATGGACATCCATGTCCCGCTATTGATTACTGATCGCAGAGGTGTCTCAATAATGTCCACAAATTCTCGAACCCATAGGGTCACACACTTACGCTCAACATCGCTAGGGTAGAAATGGGATATTCATGATGGTGATACCGAAGGTTTGTTCGAAGTCTGGGATGGGATCTAGGACATCACGAGGAGCTTCGTAATGGTTCGAGGAATAAGATTCATATAGGGGAAAGTCAAATTAGGGTTTCAGAAAAGTTCAGGATTTTTGTGGTATCATATCGGGGAAGATATAAATGGTTCTGGAGGGACCACCAATGGGGCCCATACATTCCGTGGAGCCCACATGGACCAAGTGAGAGTGCCCAGGCCAACATTGGCCTGGGGCATCAGCCCCACAAGGCCCATGCAGCCAACCCAAGGGAAACCCTAAAGGGACTACGGAAGGGGAAACTCAAGGGGTAAGTTTTCTCCCTAGGGTTCCCACTGGCCCTAGGATTGGAAAGGGGCAAAATTGGCCGACCCCCTAGCCTATATAAAGAGAGGGAGGGGGCAGGGCCGTGACACACCAAACACTAGCCGCCACCGAATGGATCGTTAGCGAATAAGAGGGGGGTGAATGGTTGCTACACCAAATTTTAATCCTTTTTTCAGTTTTAGGCGGTATGCGGAAGTAAAGGTGGCAACTTTGATTATAGGGGTGTTCCTAATATGATTCTAGCAGTGCAACGAGCAAAGGAACCGAACAAGATAGTAAAGAGAGGGAGCGAGACAACCGGGGTAGAGGAGACGATGCGAGGTTTGTTTCCCGCAGTTCCTCCCACAAAAGGGAGTACGTCTGCGTTGAGGAGGTGCTAACCACGAAGGGTAGGCGGCCACTAAGGCCTCACCTTGTTCCTCGAGGAAGCCCCACGAAGGAGCTTACCCTTCTCCACCAAGTAGTCGGTCGAGGCGACGGTTCCTTCACAAGGTTGGGGCGAGCTCCACAAACACCGGAGGCTCCCAACACCCTATGGGGCTAGCACAACTCCAAGCTAACCTCCATAGGAGCACTTCCTCCAAGATCCCACCATAGGAACCCTAACTCCAAGATCCACTAAGGACTAGATGATATTGGTGAAATCTCTCTTGGTAGAACTATAGATTGGGGTCTCCTCCACCACTCCTCAATGTTTGGGCAAGATTGGTTGGGTAGGTAGGGAGATCCTCTAGGTTTGAGCTCAGCAACAATGGAGGAGAGAGAGAGAGAGAAGAGATAAAATTGAGCTGGAGAAGAAGGGGCCCTTTTATAGGTCCCTCCAAATCCAACCGTTATGTGTTGATTCCGCACGACTGGTACTACAGCTTGGGGGAGCGGTAGTACCGCTCTGGATTCGAAAAATCTGTTCACATATCTGCCACGTGGGCTGGAAGCGGTACTACCGCTTCCGGTACCGCTTAGGTACCGTAAGGGCTTCTACATGATACTGACATCCTCCCGGTACCGTTGCGGTACCAGGGTGGTAGTGTCGTAACTGCAGTTACGGTACCAAAGCGGTACCTTGAACGGAAGTACCGCTCGAGAGCGGTACTACCGGTCGAAGTACTGTTAAGGTACCATAACCCCTTCTGTTTTCATTTCCAGGTGCAAAGTCCAGAGCGGTACTGATGACCGGTACCAATAGGGTAGCGGTACTACCGCTCTTGGCACCGGTAGTACCGGTCAAGCAGATTCAACATTTTCCTCTTTTTCTCTCCAGCCATGTTACCTCACGACACACACACAAAACCAGAAAACCTATAAGCTACGCTGCAGTCTTCCGATCCCGAAATGTTCAGCGAGGACACCGTGCACTTGAAAATCTATCAAAAGTGAACTAGGCACACGGTGAAATTCATTCTAGTGTTGTTATCAAACACACAAAACACGAGGTATATATTTTGCTCTTTAAGCCACTCCTCTCTCCTCTCCCATCTCATCCTCCGCAACAGCTTGGCGAAGCCCTGCCGGAGTTCACCATCATAGCCTCTACCGCAGTTGCACTGTTGGCATGTAGATCCCATCTACCTCTTCACATATACTTGCTGGATCAATAAGGAGGAGATGTTGTTGTGTTGCACATGTGCATAACTCGGAGCTATCGTTTGTTGCGGTGCGGATTGGATTCGATCGGGGAGGGGACGAATACATCAACCGCGTCAAACACGCTCCCGTTTTGCGATCTACAAGGGTATGTAGATCTAATCTCTCTCGTTGCTTGCATTTTCTTAGATTATATCTTGGCCTTTCTAGATTGGATCTTGGTTTTATCCGCATCTCATATGAATTTTTTGTTTTCTATGTTGCGAATCCCATCATAGAAAACATTTTTTTATTACAAGATGCAGATGAATTCAAGATCCATTCTAGATAGCCAATATCCAAGATCTAATCTATGTATATGCGAGCAATGAGAAAGATATCAATCCACATACCCTTGTAGATCACAAAGCGGAAGCGTTTATAACGAGGTCGATGTAGTCATTCCCTTCGTGATCCAATCCGACCAGCGCCGCAACAAGCGACACCTTTGAGTTATGCACACGTGTAGTACATCAACCTTTCATAATTCTTGATCAAGCAAGTATAGATGGAGAGGTATATAGGATCTACATTAATTCCAATAGCGCGACGTCGGTGGAGGCTATGGCGGAGAACTTCGGCAGGGCTCCGCCCAGCTGTTGCGGAGGAAGAGATAATAGAGGAGAGGGAGGCGGCGGCTAGGGTTAGGAGTGTCACGCCCTGCCCTATCTCTATTTGTGTAGCCCAAAGGGTAAGCCAATATGGCCCCCTTTCCAAGCCTAGGGTCGGTGGGTCCCTTATATATGGAGAAAACTTACACCTTAAGTCTCCCCTTTAGAGTTTCACTTGGGCTGGCCGCATGGGCCTTGTGGGGCTGATGCAAGGCCCATGTAAGCGTGGGAACTACCACTAGGTTCATGTGGGCCCCACTAGTGGCTACTACGAAACCTTCTATAACTCCCGATACAATAACAAAAAATCTATACTTTTCTAGAACTAGAAAAAGACTTTCTTATATATAAATATTATTCTTCGGACCATTCCAAAGCTCCTCGTGATGTCCTGGATTCGATATGAGATGTTGAACAAATCTTTGGTATCACCATCATAAATATCCCATTTCGACCCCAACGGTTGTTGAGCGTTAAAGGTGAGACCCTACGTGTTCGAGAATCTGTGGACATGATCAAGACACCTCTGCGATCAATAATAAATAGCGGGACCTCGATAGCTGATAACGCGTGAAGCACACGTCGGTTGGGAACCCCAAGAGGAAGGTGTGATGCGTACAGCAGCAAGTTTTCCCTCAGTAAGAAACCAAGGTTATCGAACCAGTAGGAGATGAAGGCCACGTGAAGGTTGTTGGCGGAGGAGTCTAGTGCGGCGCAACACCAGGGATTCCGGCGCCAACGTGGAACCTGCACGACACAATCAAAATACTTTGCCCCAACTTAACAGTGAGGTTGTCAATCTCACTCGGCTTGTCGTAAACAAAGGATTAAACGTATGGTGTGGAGAATGATGTTTGCTTGCAAAGAACAAGTAGAGAACAATGATTGCGGTAGATTGTATTCGGATGTAAAAGAATGGACCGGGGTCCACAGTTCACTAGTGGTGTCTCTCCCATAAGATAAATAGCATGTTGGGTGAACAAATTACAGTTGGGCAATTGACAAATAGAGATGCATACATATCATGATGATTACTATGAGATTTAATCAGGGCATTACGACAAAGTACATAGACCGCTATACAGCATGCATCTATGCCTAAAAAGTCCACCTTCGGGTTAGCATCCGCACCCCTTCCAGTATTAAGTTGCAAACAACGAGACAATTGCATTAAGTATGGTGCGTAATGTAATCAACACAAATATCCTTAGACAAAGCATTGATGTTTTATCCCTAGTGGCAACAAGCACATCCACAACCTTAGAACTTTCCGTCATCGTCCCGCGATTCAATGGAGGCATGAACCCACTATCGAGCATAATTACTCCCTCTTGGAGTCACCGGTATCAACTTGGCCGAGCCTCTACTAGCAACGGAGAGCATGCAAGAACATAAACAACACATATATGATAGATTGATAATCAACTTGACATAGTATTCAATATTCATCGGATCCCAACAAACACAACATGTAGCATTACAAATAGATGATCTTGATCATGATAGGCAGCTCACAAGATCTAAACATGATAGCACAATGAGGAGAAGACAACCATCTAGCTACTGCTATGGACCCATAGTCCAAGGATGAACTACGCACGCATCAATCCGGAGGCGGGCATGGTGATGTAGAGCCCTCCGGTGATGATTCCCCTCTCCGGCAGGGTGCCGGAGGCGATCTCCTGAATCCCCCGAGATGGGATTGGCGGCGGCTGATGTCTACGTGTGCTTCTATTCTTGTAGACAGTATTGGGCCTCCAAGAGCAGAGGTTTGTAGAACAGCAGCAAGTTTCCCTTAAGTGGATCACCCAAGGTTTATCAAACTCAGGGAGGAAGAGGTCAAAGATATTCCTCTCAAGCAACCCTGCAATCACGATACAAGAAGTCTCTTGTGTCCCCAACACACCTAATACACTTGTCGGATGTATAGGTGCACTAGTTCGGCGAAGAGATAGTGAAATACAAGTAGTATGGATGTATATGAGTGGTAATAGCAATCTGAATAAAATATGGCAGCGAGTAAACATGCAACGTAACGATAAATAAACGGAGATTCGATGTTTGGAAACAAGGCCTAGGGATCATACTTTCACTAGTGGACACTCTCAACATTGATCACATAATAAAACCACTCTACACTCTCTTGTTGGATGACAAACACCATTAATTGTGTAGGGCTACAAGAGCACCTCAATGCTGGAGTTAACAAGCTCCACAACATTCAATGTTCATATTTAAATAACCTTAGAGTGCATGATAGATCATTGCAATTATACCAAGTACTAACATAGCATGCACACCGTCACCGACAGACTATGAAAGGAGGAATAGATCACATCAATACTATCATAGTAATAGTTAACTCCATAATCTACAAGAGATTACAATCATAACCTACGCCAAGTACTACATGATGCACACACTGTCACCATTACATCACACTACAAGAAAAGTTCTGATAGACAACATCACTAGAGTAGCACATAGATTAATAGTGATATAAAGCACATTGCAATCATAAAGGAATATAAATAAGCACTTCAAGTATGCTATTCTGAATTACTCTCTCGGCAAGATAACGAACACTAATTCATCATGTAGGCAAACCTTAAAGATGTGTTCCCAAGTACTAATAATCACCCCACGCCGTCACCGTGAGCATTCATAGGAGGTACTAACACACCACAATTTCATAGAGACATCCAACTCAAATCATAACTCAAGAATAAGTATTCTGTGAAATATAGCCTAAGAGACCCACACGTGCACACACTATCACCTTTTACACACGTGGGACAAGGAGTCTCCGGAGATCACATAAGTAAAATGCACTTGAATAGCATAACGACATCTAGATTACAAGCTCATCATATGGATCTCAATCATGTAAGGCAGCTCATGAGATCATTGTATTGAAGTACATAGGAGAGAGAGATGAACCACATAGCTACCGGTACAGCCCTTAGCCTCGATGGAGAACTACTCCCTCCTCATGGGAGACAAAGAAGCGGTGATGAAGATGGCGGTGGTGTCGATGGAAATGCCTTCCGGGGAAATTCCCCGTCCCGGCGGCGTGCCGGAACGAGACTTCGTCACCCGCATCTTGGCTTCGCGATGGCGGCGGCTCCGGAAGGTTTCTCGCACCGTGGCTTTTCCGTATCGATGTTTTAGGTCGTGGAGCTTAAATAGGCCAAGAGGCGAAGCTCGGAGGGGCCACGGGGCCACCTCACACAGGGGCGCGCCCCCTTGGGCCGCGCCTCCCACACGTGTGGGGCCCCCGTGGCTCCCCTCCGGGAGCCTCTCTCCGGTGTTCTCCGAAGCTTCATGGAATTATAAGATACCGGGCGTTGATTTCGTCCAATTCCGAGAATATTTCCTTACTAGGATTTCCAAACCAAAAACAGCAGTAAAAACAGAACCGGCACTTCTGGCATCTCGTCAATAGGTTAGTTCCGGAAAACGCATAATAATGACATATAATGTGTATAAAACATGTGAGTATCATCATAAAAGTAGCATGGAACAGAAGAAATTATAGATACGTTTGAGACGTATCAGCCACTTCTCTCAAACATCAGAGGCATGAGTTTTCTGTTGAGAATATCATGGGCTCTCTGGATGTTGAGGAGAAGGCAAGGGCAAAAGACAAACACACTGGAGGAACCGATGGACGTTCTGCTGCCAATATGGTACAGAAAAATGCCCACAAGTCCAAGGGAAAGAACAAGGGAGTCTCCTGTACTACCAACTTCAAGAAGAAGGGGAAAACGGAGAAGAAAGATCCTTGCCGGGTGTGTGGCGAGACAGGCCATTGGGCCAATCGTTGTCCACAACGCAAAGGAAAGAAATGTCAGCTGACAGAACTCAAATTCTGTCAACATGGTGGTCATTGGCAACACAGAGGAAGGAACTACAGTGGTATGGTAATATATTACTCATCGTTCTTTCAGGCGTTTCAGCCCATGTGATCGGTGGGTTGATACAGGTGCCAATGTTCATGTGTGTGCCGACATCTCCATGTTTATCTCTTACCAGCCCGCGGTTCCTCAGCAATGATGGGGAATGGGTTACATGCTACTTTCGTGGTGTTGGCACTCGTAGATCTCGAAGTTTACTTCGGAAAGATCGTGCAACCGAAGAACGTGCTCGCATGTCCCTTCTATCAAGAAGAATCTCGTTAGTGGCTCCCGTCTTATGAAAGATGGGTTTAAGTTGGTGTTTGAGTCCAATAAAGTTGTACTGTCTAAGTATGGAACTTTTTTTTGGAAAGGGATATGAATGTGAGGGAATGTTTCGCTTCCCTCTAGAAGACTTCTGTGATAATGTTGTGAACCATGTAAGCACTAGTGTTAATGAAACTAATGTTTGGCATTCACGACTTTGTCATGTTAATTTCGTGCTGTATGACGCGGCTTGCCGATATGAGTTTAATTCGAAATTCACCTTTGTCAAAGGCTCTAAGTGCCATGCTTGTGTGCAAGCAAAGCAGCCTCGCAAGCCTCACAAGCATGCGAAGGAAAGAAACTTGGCACCACTAGAGCTCGTGCATTCAGATCTAT
Organism: Lolium rigidum; assembly: GCF_022539505.1. Taxonomy (NCBI): domain Eukaryota; kingdom Viridiplantae; phylum Streptophyta; class Magnoliopsida; order Poales; family Poaceae; genus Lolium; species Lolium rigidum. The sequence goes on along the minus strand of NW_025901104.1, from coordinate 15,566 downwards.
GTGAGATGAATGGTGAGTTGACAAGAGGTGGAAAGAAATATTTCATGACTTTGGTTGATGATTCCACTAGGTATTGTTATGTGTATCTCCTGAAAACTAAAGATGAGGCTCTTGATTTCTTTAAAATCTATAAGGCTGAAGTTGAGAACCAACTTGAAAGAAAGATAAAAAGGGTTCGGTCCGATCGTGGTGGAGAGTACTTTTCTAATGAGTTCAATTTATTCTGTGCGGAACATGGTATAATCAATGAGAGGACGCTCCTCAATTCCCCACAATCCAATGGGATTGCGGAAAGGAAAACCGTACTCTAACAGATTTGGTTAACGCCATGTTAGATGTTTTGGGTTTATCCAAGGAATGGTGGGGGAGGCTATATTGACTTCGTGTCATGTCCTAAACCGTGTTCCAACCAAGAATAAAGAGATTACCCCTTATGAGGAATGGGAAAAGAAAAGACCAATACTCTCCTACCTGCGAACTTGGGGCTGTTTGGCAAAAGTGAATTTGCCAATCACCAAAAAGCGAAAGCTTGGACCAAAAACCGTGGACTGTGTCTTTCTTGGCTATGCTGCCTATAGCATTGCTTATAGATTTCTTGTGGTGAAATCTGGAGTGGACGACATGAATGTTGGCACCATCTTTGAATCAAGAGATGCTACATTCTTTGAGGATATATTTCCTATGAGAGATATGCATGGCATGTCTAGTTGGGAATCTGATCCAATACATGAAACTCCTATGGAGTCTGATGAGGAATCTCGATGATGAGAGTTCAGATTCTGATGAAGATGACAATGAAGCTCCCACAAGGAGTAAGAGACAAAGGACTGCAAAGTATTTTGGTAATGATTTCATTGTGTATCTTGTGGATGATACTCCCACTACCATTTCAGAAGCTCTCGCATCTCCTGATGCAGACTACTGGAAGGAATCGGTTCAAAGCGAGATGGATTCCATCTTGGATAATGGAACATGGGAGTTAACTGAGCGTCCTTATGGGTGCAAACCTGTAGGATGTAAATGAGTATTTAAGAAGAAGCTTCGAGCTGATGGTACTATTGAGAAGTACAAAGCTCGGCTTGTAGCCAAAGGCTATACCCAAAAGGAAGGCGAAGATTTCTTCGATACCTACTCACATGTGGCGAGATTGACCACCATTCGAGTACTACTGCCATTGGATGCCTCACACGGTGTTCTCGCTCATCAAATGGACGTTAAGACTAGCTTTCCTAAATAGAGAGTTGGACGAGGAAATTTACATGGAACAGCCTGATGGTTTTGTACTATAAGGTCAAGAAAGAAAGGTGTGTAAAATAAAGAAATCTTTGTATGGTCTCAAACAAGCACCCAAATAATGGCATGAGAAGTTTGAAAGAACTTTGACATCTGTGGGCTTTGTTGTCAATGAAGCCGACAAATGTGTGTATTACACGCCATGGCGGGGTGAGGGAGTTGTCCTATGCTTGTATGTGGATGACATACTAATTTTTTGGACAAGTCTCAAATTGATTGAGGAGGTAAAAACCTTCTTATCTCAGTGTTTCGAGATGAAAGATCTCGGAGAAGCTGATGTTATATTGAACATCAAGCTATTGAGAGATGAGAATAATGGGATTACACTTGTGCAATCTCATTATGCTGAGAAGGTATTGAGCAGATTTGGCTATGTTGATTGCAAATCTTCTGTCACACCCTTATGATCCTAGTGTCTCTGCTTCAAAGAATGAAAAGGCAACTAGAGATCAATTAAGATACTCCTCAAATCATTGGTCTCACTCATGTATTTGTCTTGCGCTACGAGGCTCGATATCTCGCTTAGCCGTATGCAAACTTAGCCGGCTTCATGGCCAACCCGGAGATGATCATTGGCATGCTCTTGAGAGAGTGATGCGCTATCTAAAGGGAATCATGAGTTATGGAATTCATTATACCGGGTATCCAAGAGGACTTGAAGGGTATAGTGATTCCAATTGGATTTCGATGCTAAATGAAAGCCACAAGTGGATATGGGTTTTCACTCTGGCGGTGGCGCTGTTTCTCGGAAGTCTTGCAAGAAGACCATCTTAACGAGGTCAACTATGGAAGCGTAACTCACAGCATTAGATACAGCTACCGTCGGCTGGAATGGCTTCTGAGCTCTTTGATGGACTTGCCTATGGTTGAGAAACCAATACCGACCATCCTCATGAACTCGTGATAATCAAACTATGATTATCAAAGCGAAAAGTTCTAAGGATAATATGAAAAGTTCCAAACATATCAAGCAGGAGATCAAGTCTGTCCGTAAAACTAAGAACTCCGGAAAGTGATAGCATTGGATTATGCCCAAGTGCGTAAAAATCCGGCGCATCCTTTCACAAAAGGACTATCAAGAAACATGATAGACCTTGCATCGAGGAGATGGGTTTAAGACCCACTTGAGCTGCCGAGGGGGTAACCCAACCTATGTGATCGGAAATTCACGGAAGTAGACCCGGGAAAACAAACCGAGCAACCGAGTTGAGAGAAAATTTAATACTCCCACTCCGCCGATGCATGCAATTCTCTCATAGCCATCAGTAAGGCAGCTGACAATGTCTTAATGTGTTCTGAGCGGCTCTTGATGAGCGAAGACGCCGTCCTCACAGCCGCGATCTTTTGAAGAACACACCTATATGGAGTGACACTACCGGTCATAGTGTGGGAGATTTGGGTGAATCTCTAGCAAGCTCATGAAGGGCCGAGGAGTATGACTTGCAAGCTCCACCCGAGGAAGGCTATGGTAGCCCAGCATCATGCCGAGCATTGAGCCAAACTTGTCGCACAAAGACCGACAACCCGCGGCATAGTCCACAGCACCAGCCTGTAGTGCCTCCGCCTCCCTTCCCACTCTTGTCGCTGCCAATGTCGCCTTTATGGATGTTCCAAGGGTGTGTACATAATTCGGTTAGGAGTCAGCCTCTCCTTTATCATCTTTTCCACCGGTCGCCCTTCACGCGGTGCAGAGTGGCGGAGGTAGGGTGATGGAGAGCGAGCCAATGAGAAAATGACCTAGGCTAAGTCATTGGAGGCTAGGCTGGCAAATTGATCGATGAGTATGTGCGCCCATAGACACCCAACCCGAATGGGCAGGCTATGGATTGTCATGTGTAGCCATGCGTACGATGTGTGGTCGACCCAATTAATTGTGGATAGGGTATAAGTATATGTCTACGTTTTTGGGTTACCCGATAGGCGACCCTATTTCTATAACATGTAGCCATACATGTACACAGTGGTATAATACTATAATTTATATGTATCTAATCATTTAATACATCCGATATAAGGCAAATAGCACACAAAAATTATGTGCGTATATGTGTATCCAATTATTTTTATATGTATCGTAAGTAGCAGCCTAACACAAACAAAACAGAAAGCAAAGGAAAAAAAGTTGTTGGCTGAATGCACATCAGCCAGTGGGCTGTATGCACATGCAAAAAAAAGAAGAAGTCCCGGCCCATGTGGCCATGTGCTGTTAGCAATACTGCGGTGCAAACACATACAGACGGTAGTTGTCCTAAAATAACATATAAACGGGTAGTATGGTTTTAGTATCACCTCGGAAGTGGAAGAAAGAAGCGGGGCATGGGAATGCACTTTTGAACTTAGAAGTGTATGCTGCTACTATCTATACGTTGATATTATAGGTGTGCACGCCAAGTTTCGCGGAAAACTAATAGTTTTTTATGTACTCAATAGAAAAAGATAAATAAATGTATCGTGAAATGCTTTTTTTAAGCAACAAATTTTGTGTTTTTTTTTGCACATACACAGAAATATCGGTTTTCGGCGAAACGACATTATGAGCGCATAGAATGTCGTTATAACAATCACCATGATATCTGTTCTTGGTGCGTTTTGTTTCAAACGTGAAAACTGAACTTTTGGCAACATCGGCTCTATACTTGTAAACCAGATGGGTGCCCGATTGGGTTGGGCCGGTGACCTGTTAGGTTTGAGCATGATTGATATCAGACCCATGGGAAGGGTCGTGGGCAAAGACCCTCGCCCAATTACTAATTAAGTTTCCTAAAAAAAATACTAATTGGGTATTGTTCTAGGAGAGATCGATCCGGTCAAACCCGACCTAGTGCCAGTCTGAGTTGGATGGGATCATGATTGAGTCGGTGCCAGTCTGAGTTGGAGGGGATCATGATTGAGTCGATTGACATATTTGCAGTGAAGAGAGGACAACAAATCGACCGGAGGCTAGGGTACCGAGCGGAAGACAAAATATTACACTAAGGCCAAACCTTGTGGTTTTGTTTTAAAAAATTGTTGAGATGTCGATGGTTTCATCAATGATGCTTCAGGCAGACCTCATGCTCCCTACGTTGGCATATGTCGACTTCAACATATGCCTAGAATTTGACTTAAAAATGCATATCAAAAGATTATATATGTTACATAAGTACAAAGGAGAAATTACATTTCTTAAGTTAATTTCCCCTCCAAATCTAGGACATACGCAAGTGTAAATTTGTTATTAGAGCATCTCCAGTCGTGACCCCAAAGTGTCCCCCAAATAGATTTGGGCGTGGCGGAAACTTAACCTCTTCCAGTTGCGGGCACCGAAGGCCGCTTCGGTCTGGGCGTGCCCCAAATATTGCCCGGCGTGCCCAGTCCATCCTTTGTGTATAGATGCTCTATCAAGAATATTCGACACAATTTTTACACTTACTTTTTGTTTGGAGGTTATGTTTGGGGGACGCGGCTGAGAACGGGCGCCCCAAACATGGCACAAAAGCCGAGGCATCCCCAAATAACTAATCCGAGGTTTTTGTCGGACGTCGTTTAGAGGATGTGACTGGAGATGCTCTTATATGATCACAACTCTCTTCCGATCATGATCGAAACGGCCGCACCCAGCCGGTGAATGCATTCAGCTGCTCGACCCAAGATGGATCGCCGTTCCTTCGGTGGATCACCTTTCCTTCGTGGATCACCCAGCCATTTTTTTGCAAACCTAGTATTGGTACAACATTGTTATGGTACATTGTTATTGGGCAGAAGCTGTTCTTCACATCATAGAGCATGATCGACATGTAACCTCTTCACCTGCACGGCTGCACACGATCGACATTGTAATCCTTATAATAGTTAACCTTCGGGTTAAAAGCCGTTCTTCATATTCAGAAGGAGCAACAAGTCTCCGAATCGTGTTCACCCGTCAACTTAGAAAATCCTTGTGTTTTGCTAAACCATGTCGCTTTTAGGTTCTGAGACATGAGTGTTTATCTATTATCTAGGACTAGATTTAGATGTGCGCCTTGGCGCACGATCCCGTGAAATTCATACTACTTTAGAGTTTGTATAACAACTATGAATCCACCTGCCTCCGTGCATCCCTGCCATGCATCCCTTCGTCAACAGCCATCCGATTCAACTCAAGCCACCGGTGTGCGTCTCATCGGGCGACTTTGTGAAAACCACCCAAACAACACTGAAACCCCCTACCATTCCTCTCCCAAATCCCCCCTCTCAAACCGAAATTACCGACGACATCAGAGTCCTTAACGACCGCCATGATGTCCATGGCCCTACATTTCAGTGAAAGAATCCTACTACGCCACCGCAAACAATCTACATACGCGTTGGCATCCTACGACAAAGATTACCATATCCCATGGACTTGGGGCTCTCTCAAACCGAGATCCATGTATGTAGTCATCGCGTTAGCATCCTACGACAAAGATCAGTGTAGGTGGCTACCGCATCATAGAGGTGGTAGAATGTGAATTGTGATGGGCAGAGACCACAATATGTTGATTAGGAGCTGACCATAGTTGCAGCAGGTAGCTTCAGAGTTGACAATGTTTTCTTGGTGAATGCAAAATTCAGAAATAAATGATAATTTTTATTTCTCTATGCTGAATGACATTGTGGAGGCTAATAACCGCTGATGAACTGATGAGGACATTGCTTATACAACTGAATAAGTGGTGAGCTAACAGGCTGACAAAGTTGCTTATGCTGCTGTACATGTATTTCCACTACATGCTAGTGTCCTAGGTTTCAAGCTCTCAAATTAATCTCAATAGAAATGTTCAGAGCTTAAATGCATTCCTTTAATTATAACTCTTGCAGAAAACAAGAACACATGTACAACGTACAAAATTATTGAACTTTCTTATGTACCTCGTGGGAGCCTAGTGAAGTACAATTCATGTTCTGCAGTGCTACAAGTTTGGAGAGGTAACAGGTTACATGAGAAGGTGATGGTTGTCTGGCCGGCCAGATGCTGAAGGGAGTCGGGCAAAAGCAGGTTGGATTGTCCATCCCGGCCACGGTAGCAAGCAGATTTTGGCCACCGTGCTGATTTGCCATCCGATCCAATTCCTATCCAAATATTAATAGTACTTCTTGAGCTTTGACGACATGCCACATGACTTGTTCTTAACCACTTGATACATGATCAAACTGTGGCGAAGTATCTATCTAATAAACTGAAACAATGTTGAATTCAATCACAGTTGATATACGCTTTCTTCATACCAGTATGTTAGGTTCCAACAACAGGCTAGGATTTTAGATACCACTTAACCCAAACTAAACAAAGCTATGTCTAGACCTTTTCATAATTCAAAGCTATTGTGGAACAATGCATGCTTTGAAACCAAACTGAACAAAGCTATATATCAGAAAATGGACTTTATTCATGATGCAATAAATATGTGTACAATAATTTATAACAGAATGAACAATTTCATTAAAGCATGCCATTCATAATCCTGATCAGCTGAACTTCAGGAAGTACATAATTTAAATGACAGTACAGAATCTTGAGACGTCAGGGCCTGTTTTCTTGGATTGATGACACAACAGAGTGCCAAAGGTTTCTACTATGGGAATTTAGCAATCGAGAGTGCTGGCGGTACTACGGTAATAGAATTATCCAATTGGTTCAATCAATTTTGACGATATTGCTTTAAGAGACATGCATGAGCTCGGAAAAAGTTACGGGGAGATCTAAAATATGTTAATACTGAAACAATACTTGCGCCGTGGTTGGTGTGTGAGCTTTTTTTTAAATCATGCCAGCATTCATGTAAAGGAAACAAAAATCAGCCAGCGGTTCTGAAAATTCTATATACTGATATATGGCATAATTCTTCAGCGCACCGAGAGTATTGAAATCCTTTGGAAAACTGTCTATATCTTTAATTTTTGTTATCAGATTGATTTTTTTCCCAAAGAATTTACTTGCGTTATATTTGAAAGAAAAACTTTTAATATGTTAGATGATGAAACTTTTTTTTAGGTTTTAGTCAAATAATAAACAGTAAGATCGTAGACATTCTTTCGAGTGAAAGTCACATTAAAATCCAATCTGAGACTCAAGGTACAGTTAGATGATGAAACTTTTTTTTAGCATGAACTAAAATTACCAAATAACACTATTTTTAGCACTCGCTATTGAACCAAGGAAATTGACGATTCAACATAGAGAACTCGGTAATAATATCCCATTTCCTCTCTATAATTTGAGAAGAGGAGTACAAGAGGAAAAGGACATTGTGCCCCACATCCTCTGATGAATCCCTACTGACAATTTTATTAAGAGAAAATAGATCTAAACAGGCACAGCATGTGCGGATAGCATATTTTCAAGTAAAGAAGCTATACCCAAAAAAAATCATGTATAATACTGCACAAGTTCCACTTTATTCAATTCTATCCTCACTTCACATAGAATTTTTTTTCTTTGGGCAGATTGATTGCAAAAGGTGAGATCAAAAGATAACAGAGTGGCATTCAACAATTAAGCCATTGTGTTTCGTAGATGAACAACCTACATGAGCTTTCAAAGTCATATGTCACACAAATTTCCAGAGAAAAGAGAAGGAACTCACCACGTTGTCAACAAAATTAGCAAGCCTCCTGGAAATCTCCGCATCTTAAGTTGGGAAAGAGTAAAACGAGGGCACACAGTGAGAGTATTGGTTCAGCCACCGTGACCACTGGCGCTTGCAGAAGTTATACAACAAATGAACCTGTAGAAATGAAAGAACGCCTAAGAATCAGCTCCGGCCATGTATGAAGTTAAAAATGAATATTATATGTTGTTTGTAGAGGACCCATCAGAATTAGCTTGACTCGGAATTAGCTTCACATGCAATTTTTGAAGCTAAAACAGAGCAGTCACCATTGAGCATTAGGTGTAAAACAGCTAACCATTTTTCTATAAGATGTCAAAGCCACGAATATTCCAAATAACCGTTTTGTAAATAGATGATGCATGTATACCTGCCATATACCAGAGAGAATTGACAATAAAATTAGATCTTAACTTTCAACAAATATAAAATTGGTCTGTAGAAGGTAAACAGTCCTCAAACATGCATGGATAATCTTATGTAAACCCAACTACTTAAATATTCGCTAGGTAAATTCACAAGCACAAGCTACTTAATTGCAGTTCGGAGGTTAAATGACAACCAATCTGAAAATGTGAGCTAAATATATTTCTGCACTACATTTAGAGAATAAATAGAGTGATTCATAGGGTAGGAATAAAAACTTCTCCGAAATGAAGAGAGTGCCAATGAAATGGGAAGTATATATGAGAATCAAACCAATAGGAGTTATACACCTCATAAATCACATATGACTGGATGTATGATGCACGTAAATATGAGCGGCGTCTTAGATCACCACAAGTTATACTCAATATGTGACCAAATCACCGCAATTTGAAACGAGTGATGAAAGGAAACAACAGATGGAAACTGTTACTTATAATTACCCATTTTAGCTAGGAAAGGAAGCTTTTTGTCAGATATACCTGGACTATATATTTTTATATCGACAGTTTTATCTAACCTAACCCGGGAAGATACTTACGATTAACCATTTTCCTTTCTGAATCAGGGTATCCATGTTTTTCTTTATAGCTTAGATCATATGTCCTTTTTGAAAATAAACGTAGATCATGTGTATTACAGAAAAATTGCCCTATCAGTATACTTTGTCTGTAGATTTGAGGTACATAAGTCCATATATATAGAGATAAACATGAATATGCGCTCTAAAAATCAGAGTAGAAGTGGATGTCTTGAGATAGTTACCTAAGATAAAACAACGAGGATCGACCTTCGAGAAACTATGTGCCTTCAGGAAATGGATCAAACGTGACTTCCATCCATACAACAACTCAATTCATCGATATCTCCTGTGAGCCTCAAACCTGGACATTTTATGAGCGCACATTATGATAGCTCAACTTTTGTGTTGTTTGTTACTTGATAGAGGATTACAACACTTCAAGAGTTCACGTGCACATACTTCCTGTGCCAATACCTGCAAAATTCTCTGAAAATAAGAGACTTTAAAGCTATCTTTTTATGCAGGTTGTACTAATTATAAACATGCAGCCTTGCAAAGACATAAGAAAAGAGCGTTCATTCATTCACATAGAAGGAAGCATACACATGTCGTCTCTTGACATACCGATTATTTCTGAGCTCTAGTTTATACCATGGCGTGGCTGGCCCTTGAACCCAGAAGATTTTGTGGGAACCCCAATTTTTTATTTGCAAACCTGCAACATGATAGCACCAAGAAATCATAGTAAATCTGAATCTAAACAAATGAAAAGTCATCAATGAAGTAGCTGGACGAAACTATTGGCTCGACCAAGAAAAAACCATGGTGCCTACGTGGTGCATCAGAGCCAAATCAAAACAACCAGAGGAGAGAAGAACGGGTGTTGCCGAGGTCCATGTGCAGCGGCATCAAGGGGCACCCGCTCGAATGCCGGCGACCGCCCTCTCCTCTCCCATCTTCGCAGCCGTGCGGCCGACGGGGCACGGATGGCTCGGCCTTCTTGTCTTTCTCCTCCTCGCTTGTCTCTGCGGCCGTGTGCGACAACGCCGGCTCGCGGCGCGGATGGCTCGGCCTCCCTGCCATCTCTCCTCCAGAAAAGGGGGAGCTCAACCGGCCAACATTCTTGAGGAAGATGGATGTCGTGGAGGCAGAGGGGCTGATGTAGATGGCCTGGCTCGTCATCTTCCCCGCGTGCTCCTTCATGTCTACTCCACCTCCTCAGCCATGGGCCCATGGCGGTCTGCTTCACGTAGAGCTCCACCTCGTCAGCCATGGCACGGTCCCTTCACCTCTCCCTGGTCCGCCCACCATGGAGGAGACCAGCAAATAGGGTGGCAGAGGAGAAGGGATGAGATCTGAGGGGATTGGAGAGAGGGGCGTGGGGATTGGGGGAGAGAAGAGGACGAGGGAGGACGGCTGCGGAGGGAGGAATAGCGAGGAGGGGAAGGGGGCGCGCGAGGGGCGCTCCTCCCGGCAACGCCATGGCGCGCGGCGGTGGTGTGTGCGGGGCCGAAGGGGAGGCGGAGGTGCATCGAGGAGGAGGCGCAGCGGCCCGCCGCCTCTCGCGAGGAAGAGGGAGAACGAAGGGGCGCGGGCGTGGGTGTGGCTGGGGCGCTCGTTTTGTCTCCTCGCACGACCGGGCCGGGATGGGCTTTTAGTGACCCATGGATAAAAAGTGGGTCTGTGGGAGGGCCTCAGCGCCCTGGACGGAACGGTCGGCCGAGATCGCGCCACGTCAGCTCGATCAGACGGCCGAAAATCCAAACGTCTGTGAGAGCTCCATGAGGGTGCAGCAATCATACCGTGGGATTGCGTGGATCTCGTGATGCAGAAGGTGGACACCGTTGGTTTGCCTTCCCCTCGGTGTACATTCTGAATACTACTTCCTTTAGAGCATTTTCACCTGAGTTTCGATAGCATCCCCATAGCTTTTTAGGGGTCGGCGGTTAAAATGGGTTCACATCGGCGTGGCCAAAATGTGCCGGCGCGTTTTCGAGCCCAACAGAGGGTAACCCCATGCCGGCCCTTCGCAAAGGGCGTGGATCGCGCGCGCCGGCGCATCGCGTTTTGCGATGGGGCCGCGTTGTCAGTGACATCAGGGCGTCGCGCGGGAAACTCCCCTGCCATGACGCCGCGCAGGAGGTTTCCCGCCTCGCCGCCGGTCTATATTAACCCCGCATTCCCCGCCTCGCCGCCGGTCGTGCAAAAATCTAAACCCACAATGTATTCTAGTCGCAACGACGCCGTGGAGGTGGACCGCAGCTCGCAGAGTACCAGGTGTGGGAGGAGGCGGCGCTAGCGGGCGACCGTAGATGCATTTGTCGCGGACGAGTGGCACCAGCAGGAGACGGTGCGGTGGCAGCAAACTGTCGAGTGGCGACAGCAGCGGCGGGAGGTGCAAGAGGAGCAGCATCGTTAGAATGAAGTCTACGAGCGGCGGCGCTTGGAGGAGATGCAGCTGCGGCTACGGAGGCAGGAAGTGGAGCACCGTCGACGACGGGAGGAGCTGGAGCAGCAACTGCATCAGGAGGCGGCCGCCGCGGATAGAGCGGCCTACTTGGTGTGCGCGGCGGAGAGAGAGAAGCGGGGGATCGACGACGGTCCAGACGCGGAGGAGCTGACGGTGGAGAGAGAAGTGGGGATCAACGACAGTCCAAACGTGGAGAGGAGACAGCGCAACAGCGGGCGATCGTCGAGTCGTACCACAACGTACGTGCACGTCCACCTCTCCATAGAGCCAGGCGGCCAATAGGCTAGAGTTGAAGCCAATTTCACATGTCATCCGGAAATTCGGATTCGTTCTGTTAAAACATTATTCATTCCCCGATCCTGCGTGACATGAAAATAAAACTGAAAAAAATGTTTTATTTGTCTAAAAAATCCTATCGAGGAAGCCGGTTTGGAACGCCGATGTGGGAGCAACACCCTCAAATGAAGGATGCAGTGTCGGAAACTATACTGGCTCTCCTGCCGGCGTCTACTTGAGAGGCACCCGAGATGCTCCTATCAGAACAAAGAGAGAACAAGAGAACACTAAATTTCATGGACGCCTGCTCATTTCAGTCAGACGGGATCTTAACCCAGACGTCCCGAATTCAGCAAAAAAGTAACAGCCGGAACTGATTTCCTCCCGGCGCCCACTGCCCACGGTTCCGAGACCTGCGTTCACCTGCTCACCGTGGCAGGCTTGCCACACACACACACACAGACGCCGGATGAAACTCTGCACTTTGCACGGCACGGGTACACCGTACAGAGCACATGATGGGGCACGGCACCGGCGTGGTCCAAAGCACGCCGCGAGCAACCAACAGCGTCGCCGTCACAGGTGAGGTGAGGTGACCCCCTTTTCTCCTTCTCCCTGATGATCTGATCTGATCTGACGCGGGCCCTGCAACAACCGCGCGCGGACCGCATCTCAAAGCCCAAAGCAGCGGCAGCCGGGTCGGCGATTCCAAGGCAACCAAAGAAGAAAAGCGAAACCCAAAGCACAAGTGGCAGAGCTGATCCACACCGTCCCACATCCCAATTAAAGCAGATCCCAGTCGTCCCATGGTACTGTACTAGTGTACTGCGAGATCGAAAGGTGCATGATACCGAATCGCCTTCACGGACTCATCAGGAGTACTGCCCATGGACCGTCTAAACTTGAGAAGATCTCGTCGAAGAAGGAGAAGATGCAAAAGAAGAAAAGGAAAAGGTTTGCAAAAGTAAAGAGACGCAGAGATTCACAGGATTCATGGCACCCACCCTATGTCTGTTCATCATGCGTAGGCAGGATAATGGCCCGGTTCACTTTTATTGGTTTGTATACCTACTATTTCATGAATACCTTCTCTGGAACACTTGTCTCAAATAGTTAAATGATGGAGTACATATACCCTTGTAAAAATATCTCCAATAGATACTTCATCGAAAACTTTATTTGGTCGTTTGCCACATCTCGAGTATCCTTTTTGCCCGACAACCTCCAACCCCTTCTCTCGTGGGCTCTCTCATCCTCTCTACTATGCACCTTGATCTCGCCTCTTGTTGCTTCTATATGTGTTCGAGTGTGGCCGTGGCAAGTGACGAGTGACGTTTAACAGTAGAGGATGAAGATAGGGGCGTGGCGTGCTTTCGGGAGAGCCGGAGTGGCGGTCGTGCGGGGCCCATAAGTGGCTAGTGCATTGAGTAGATATTCTAAGTTAGGGGGGTTGTAGGGTGACACAAGAGAAACCACAAGGCACAATGTCGGTATAGAGAGAATGGTATAGATTGATCTTAAAGTATAGAAATTGAATTTTGAGCTCATCTTACCATATCCCCCCCCCCTCCCCTCTCTCTGCTTTGAACAATATCTGAGAGCTATGTACTTCGCCGAAGCCAAATCGAGGCCCTCCTCGGCGGCGGATGACGCCTAGTGAAGTCTGGGCGAGGTGTCGACTCTATTTTTGTATAGCATACTCATAGGTTTAGGCATGTTTTGTCCCGCATGGCGTCTGGGAGTAGATATCCACGTTTCCTTGGCTGGATCTGGAGTTGTCTGTGCGAATTCTTCGTTGTTGCTATGGGCAACGGACAACGAGGGAAGCAATTGTAGGGATCTCTGCTAATAAGTCTAGCGTTGCGATCTTGTCCATCCTGATTGAAAGAGCAAGGTCTATACCTCGTGTTTTGTGTGTTTGATAACAACATTTGAATGAATTTAACTGTGTGCATAGATTGTCTTTGATAGATTTGCAGGTGCACGGTGCCCTCGCTGAACGCATCATGATCGGAAGACTCAAGCGTAGCTTATAGGTTTTCTGGTTTTGTGTGTGTGTGTCGTGAGGTGACGTGGTTGGAGAGGGAAAGAGGAATTGCAGAATCTGCCTGACCGGTACTACCGGTACCAGTAGCGGTAGTACCGCTACCCTACTAGTACCGGCCTCAAATACCGCTCTGGGATTGCACGCAGAAATGCCCACAGAACAGAGTACGGTACCTTGACGGTACCTCGAGCGGAAGTACCGCTCTCAAGCGGTAGTTCCGACATGGTGCCGCTTTGGTACCGTTACTTTGAGTTACGGAACTTCCGCCCTGGTACCGCCTAGGTACCGGGTGGAGTCCGGGGCTAGCAGAGGCCATGCCGGTACCGCTTCGAGCCCACATGGCAGATATGTGGGCGGAATTCGAACCCAGGGGTAGTACCGGTTGTGCGGGATCTGCACATAACGGTTGGATTTGGGGAGCCTATAAAAGGGCCCCTTCTTCTCCAGCTCGATTTTATCTCTTCTCTCTCTCCTCCATTGTTGCTGAGCTCAAACCTTGAGGATCTCCCCACCTATCCAACCAATCTTGCCCAAACTTTGAGGAGTGGTGGAGGAGGCCCCGATCTATAGTTCTACCAAGAGAGAATTCACCAATATCATCTAGTCCTTAGTGGGTCTTGGAGTTAGGATTCTTATGGTGGGATCTTGGATGAAGTGCTCCTATGGAGGCTGGCTTGAGTTGTGCTAGCCCCCTAGGGTGTTAGGAGCCTCCGGTGTTTGTGGAGCTCGCCCCAACCTTGTGAAGGAACCGCCGCCTCGACCGGCTACTTAGTGGAGAAGGGGAAACTCCTTCGTGGGGCTTTCTCGAGGAACAAGGTGAGGACTTCGTGGCCGTCTAGCCTTCATGGTTAGCACCTCCTCAACGCAGACGTGCTCCCTTTTGTGGGAGGAACTGCGGGAAACAAACCTCGTCTCGTCTCCGCATCCCCGGTTGTTTCGCTCCCTCTCTTTACTACCTTGTTGGTTCCTTTGCTTGTTGCACTAGCCTAGGATCATACTAGGAGCAACCCGATAACCAAAGTTATCACCTTTACTTCTGCATCGCATAAAAACTGAAAAAGGCATAAAAAATGTATAGCGACCATTCACCCCCCCTCTCTCTTGTTCGGTACGATCCATTCAATTGGTGTCAGAGCGAGGTTTTCTTGCTCGGTCTTTACCGCCTAAGAAATGGACGAACAAGAGGTGGTTTTGAATGGGTCCCTTCCCCATGAGCAACCACCTCCACCATCAAACGCCGATAGCACAACGGCTACTTTGGATGATCTCAAGAAATTGGAGTCATCCATCGTAAGCCAAATGAAGGCTATGATGATGGAGTTGATTGCTCCAAAACCAGCCCATGCCATAGATACTAAGGAAAGTGTCAAGGTCCCCCCACTACAAGTTAATTCTATTCCTCTTGTTGTCTTTGTCGCGCAATCGACAAAAATCCCTCAAGAGGAGGAACCTGGGGATGTCGGCACTTCATCAAAAGGGAAGGAGGAACCACCGGTTGCGGAACATTTAAGGGGTAATCATGCGGTGCCAACACCAAGTGATTACACCATAAATGTTCCAATTCCTATGCCACATATCTTGTCTCATGGTTCACCATCGCTACTTGAATCCAATAGCTTTGAAAATTGGCAGTTCTTAATGCGTTCTCATGTGCGCAGCGCTTCCACCGAGCTATGGCGGATCATCGAGGAAGGTTACTCACCACGAGATCCAAGAAACTTGACAAGGAGAGAAGTGGTGGATGACCAACTCAACGCCACCGCCATCAACATGATCAACATGGCCGTCACACCCAAGGACCGCGCTCACATCCGCTCACTCAAGACCGCCAAAGAAGCATGGGATAAACTCGACAAGCTCTTCCTCGGAAATGAGAGCATTCAAACCTCTCGTTTCGATGAAGTGAACAACATGGCCGACAAC
>NW_025901103.1:0-21638 GCF_022539505.1 Lolium rigidum | reverse complement strand
GCCGTATTGCTCCCGGCGGCGTGCCGGAACAGAGACTTCTGTCCCCCAGATCTTGGCTTCGCGATGGCGGCGGCTCTGGAAGGTTTCTCGTACCGTGGCTTTTTCGTATCGAAGTTTTAGGTCCAGGGGCTTCTTATAGGCGAAGAGGCGGCGTCAGAGGGTCGAAGAGGCGGCGACACCATAGGGTGGCGCGGGCCACCCCCGTGCCGCGCCGGCCTATGGTCCCGTGGGCATGTGCCCCCTCTCCGGCGGTTCTCGGGTGTTCCGGATGCTTCCGGGCAAAATAGGATGCTGGGTCTTGATTTCGTCCGATTCCGAGAATATTTCCTTACTAGGATTTCGGAACCAAAAACAGCAGAAAACAGAACCGGCCCTTCGGCATCTCTTCAATAGGTTAGTTCCGGAAAACGCATAAATATGACATATAATGTGCATAAAACATGTAGATATCATCAATAATGTGGCATGGAACATAAGAAATTATCGATACGTCGGAGACGTATCACATAGCACATGTTTCAACCAAGTGTCACAAAGGGGTACCTCTATGCCGCCTGTACAAAGGTCTAAGGAGAAAGTTCGCATTGGATTTCTCGCTTTTGATTATTCTCAACTTAGACATCCATACCGGGACAACATAGACAACAGATAATGGACTCCTCTTTAATGCATAAGCATTCAATAACAATTAAAATTCTCATAAGAGATTAAGGATTAATTGTCCAAACTGAAACTTCCACCATGATTCATGGCTTTAGTTAGCGGCCCAATGTTCTTCTCTAACAATATGCATACTCAAACCATTTGATCATGAAAATCTCCCTTACTTCGTGACAAGACGAACATGCATAGCAACTCACATGATATTCAACAAAGGTGTAAAAGTTGGTGGCGTCCCCAGAAACATGGTTATCGCTCAACAAGCAACTTATAAGAAATAAGATACATAGCTACATATTCTTCACCACAATAGTTTTTAAGGCTATTTTCCCATGAGCTATATATTGTAAAGACAAAGAATGGAATTTTAAAGGTAGCACTCAAGTAATGTACTTTTGAATGGCGGGGAAATACCATGTGGTAGGCAGGTATGGTGGACACAAATGGTATGGTTATTGGCTCAAGGATTTGGATGCACGAGAAGAATTCCTCTCAATACAAGGCTAGGCTAGCAAGGTTGTTTGAAGCAAACTCAAGTATAAAAGGTGCAGCAAAGCTTACATAAGAACATATTGCAAGCATTATAAGACTTTACATCGTCTTCCTTGTTGTTCAAACACCTTAACCAGAAAATATCTAGACTCTAGAGACCAATCATGCAAACCAAATTTTAACAAGCTTTATGTAGTTCTTCATTAATGGGTGCAAAGTACATGATGCAAGAGCTTAAACATGATCTATATGAGCACAACAATTGCCAAGTATCAAATTATTCAAGACATTATACCAATTACCACATGCAGCATTTTCTGTTTCCAACCATATAACAATGAACGAAGCAGTTTCAACCTTCGCCATGAACACTAAAAGATAAAGCGAAGAACACAAGTGTTCATATGAACCAGCGGAGCGTGTCTCTCTCCCACACAAGCATTTATTCAGAGAATGAAAATAGCAAAACGAAAATAAAAGCACACAGACGCTCCAAGTAAAGTACATAAGATGTGACTGAATAAAAATATAGTTTCAAGAGAAATGACCTGATAAGTTGTCGATGAAGAAGGGGATGCCTTGGGCATCCCCAAGCTTAGATGCTTGAGTCTTCTTGAAATATCCAGGGATGAACCACGGGGGCATCCCCAAGCTTAGACTCTTCACTCTTCTTGATCATAGTATATCATCCTCCTCTCTTGACCCTTGAAAACTTCCTCCACACCAAACTCAAAACAAACTCATTAGAGGGTTAGTGCATAATCAAAAATTCACATATTCAGAGGTGACACAATCATTCTTAACACTTCTGGACATTGCACAAAGCTACTGAAGGTTAATGGAACAAAGAAATCCATCCAACACAGCAAAAGAGGCAATGCGAAATAAAATGCAGAATCTGTCAAAACAGAACAGTCCGTAAAGACGAATTTTAAAGAGGCACCAGAATTGCTCAGATGAAAATGCACAAATTGAATGAAAGTTGCGTACATATCTGAGGATCACTCACGTAAATTGGAAGATTTTTATGAGTTACCTACAGAGAGGCATATTGAAATTCGTGACAGCAAGAAATCTGTTTCTGCGCAGTAATCCAAATCTAGTATTGACTTTACTATCAAAGACTTTACTTGGCACAACAATGCAATAAAATAAAGATAATGAGAGGTTGCTACAGTAGTATCAACTTCCAAGACTCAAATATAAAACAAAAGTACTGTAGTAAAATAAAAACATGGGTTATCTCCCAAGAAGTGCTTTCTTTATAGCCATTAAGATGGGCTCAACAGTTTTAATGATGCACTCGCAAGAAATAAGAGTTGAAGCAAAAAAGAGCATCAAAAGGTAAGTTCAGAACAAATTTAAGCCTAACATGCTTCCTATGCATAGGAATCTTGTAAATAAACAACTTCATGAAGCATAATGCAACAAGCACAGAAAGATAAAACAAGTGTAGCTTCAAGATTTTCAACATAAAGAGGGGAAACTTAATATTATTAAGATGCATATAACCATGTTTCCCTCTCTCATAATAATATCCAGTAGCATCATGAGCAAACTCAACAATATAACTATCAAATAAAACATTCTTATCATGAGTCTCATGCATAAAATTATTACTCTCCACATAAGCATAATCAATTTTACTAGTTGTAGTGGGAGCAAATTCAACAAGGTAGCTATCATTATTATTCTTATCAAGTGTAGGAGGCATAGTATAATCACAATAAAATTTACTCTCCATAGTAGGCGGCACCAAAAGACCACTATCATTATAATCATCATATATGGGAGGCATATCATAATCAACATAAACTTTCTCCTCAATACCCGGAGGGCTAAAGAGATCATTTTCATCAAAACCGACCTCCCCAAGCTTAGAATTTTCTATATCATTAGCAACAATGGTGTTCAAAGCGTTCATACTAATATCATTGCTACTAGCATGCAAATAAGGTTCCATAGGTTTTTTAATTTTCGCATTAAACCATTCATGTCTTGACTCAGGAAATAGTACAAAAAGCTCACGAGATGTTTTCCATTATGCCTTACTAGTGTTTAACAAGAAACAAAAAGATGCAATTGCAGGATCTAAAGGAAATAGCTTCGAGCACACACACAATGGCGCCAGAAAAGTACTTAGTTACCTGGGACCGCAGTATGAGTGCCTTTTACCTTTCCTCCCCGGCAACGGCGCCAGAAAAGTGCTTAGTTGCCGGGGTCCGGTGTGTCTACGGGTGCTTCTATTCTTGTAGACAGTGTTGGGCCTCCAAGAGCAGAGGTTTGTAGAACAGCAGCAAGTTTCCCTTAAGTGGATCACCCAAGGTTTATCGAACTCAAGGAGGAAGAGGTCAAAGATATCCCTCTCGAGCAACCCTGCGATCACAATGCAAGAAGTCTCTTGTGTCCCCAACACACCTAATACACTTGTCAGATGTATAGGTGCACTAGTTCGGCGAAGAGATAGTGAAATACAAGTGGTATGAATGAATATGAGCAGTAGTAACGGCGCCAGAAAAGTGCTTGCTCGGCGTGCGATTGATGGTAATAATATTGCGGGAAGTAAAGATGCAGTAAAACAATGAAACAAGCGATGATTGCAGTATTTGGAAACAAGGCCTAGGGATCATACTTTCACTAGTGGACACTCTCAACATTGATCACATAAATAAATAAGTTCTCTTCCTTTGTGCTACATATACTCTTGTTTGATAATGAACACCATTCGTTGTGTAGGGCTACAAGAGCACCTCAATGCCGGAGTTAACAAGCTCCACAACATTCGACATTCATATTTAAGTAACCTTTAGAGCATAATAGATCTTTGCAATTTAAACCGAGTACTAACATAGCATGCACACTGTCACCATCACACTACGAAGGGGGAATAAATCACATCAATACTATCATAGTAATAATTAACTCCATAACCTACAAGAGATTATGATCATAACCTACGCCAAGTACTACATGATGCACACACTGTCACCATTACACCGTGAAGGAGGAATAGACTTCTTTAATAACATCACAAGAGTAGCACATAGATGAATAGTGATACAAAACTCATATGAATCTCAATCATGTAAGGCAGCTCATGAGATCATTGTATTGAAGTACATAGGAGAGAGATTAACCACATAGCTACCGGTACAGCCCTTAGCCTCGATGGAGAACTACTCCCTCCTCATGGGAGACAGCAGCGTTGATGAAGATGGCGGTGGTGTCGATGGAGGAGCCTTCCGGGGGCACTTTCCCGTCCCGGCGGCGTGCCGGAACAGAGACTCCTGTCCCCCAGATCTTGGCTTCGCGATGGCGGCGGCTCTGAAAGGTTTCTCGTACCGTGGCTTTTCCGTATTGAGGTTTTAGGTCAAGGACCTTTAAATAGGCGAAGAGGCGTAGTCGGAGGGCTGACGAGGTGGTGACACAATAGGGGGGCGCGGCCCAGGCCCTGGCCGCGCCGCCCTATCATCTGGGCCCACCAGGGCTCCCCTCTGGTGGCTCTCGGGTGTTCTGGAAGCTTCGTGGAAAAATAGGATGCTCGGGCATTGATTTCGTCCGATTCCGAGAATATTTCCTTACTAGGATTTACGGAACCAAAAACAGCAGAAAACAGACAACCGGCCCTTCGGCATCTCGTCAATAGGTTAGTTCCGGAAAATGCATAAATATGACATATAATGTGTATAAAATATGTGAGTATCATCATAAAAGTAGCATGGAACATAAGAAATTATAGATACGTTTGGGACGTATCACCCATCCCTCAACGTTAACACGGCCCAAAAATAATCCGGTAGTCAGAAATCATGGGTAAAAACTAAATCTAGAAAATAAACATTTATTTTTTCGAGAGGATGACATATGAGAGCCAATTGCTATCAGCGCGTCCTCAACGTTAACAATATGATAGGAGATTGAAAGAAAAAATCAAGTAGCCAGAAATCACATGTTAAATTCAAGAAAAGAAACGTTTATTGTGTAGAGAGACTGACATCTAAGACATATCAGCTAGGAGCGTCCATCAACGTTAACAAGGCGGCAGATGATCGAAAGAAAATTTAAGTAGCTACAAATCACGGGTAAATAATAAATTCAAGAAGGGAAATATTTATTGTTCAAAGAAGCTAGCATATTAGACCTATCAGCCACCATCGTCCCTCCATATTAACAAGACGATAGAGGATCGAATGAAAAAGTCAAGTAGCTCGAAATCATGGGTAAAAAATAAAAAGAAAACGTTTATTTTTCAAAGAGGTTGGCGTTGGTACCCATCAACCAGAAGCATAAACAGTTAGATCAGGAAACATCAACAAGGTCAAAACGGAGGACGCGACCAAAAAACAACGCCAAAGACGTTGCCATCAGGGTCCCACAGTCCGTGGGGTGTCAATTTGGGTTGACTTGGCCTACGCACCGAAAAATACTCATCTACCACCTACCGCGCGACCATGGGCGATGTATTTCCCGAATCCGTTGTGCTAGATGGACTCAAAGTCAAGAAAAAAGTTTTGCGATCTACAATGTAAAGAGCAAAAATCGTCGAGATGAGTCATCATCGATCATGGTGGGCGCCCAACTTCATGGCATATGCCAACTATTTTGTAGTGTTTACTCAGTTTGACCAAATATATCAGATATAATATTTAATAAATGTATTATAAAAACATATTTTATGAAAATCTTTATTTGATATTGCATATGTTCATGTTTTGTCTAAAACATTGATCGAAGTTAGATGTTGTTGATGTTGGACTAAAGTTATATGAGTTATTCATTAATTGGAACGGATGGTATAATTCAAGTCATTATAAAAAGAGGTAAGCAAGATCCATTCTCAACTTATAAGCATCACACGGGGAACATTTCATTTCCGATCTGAAATGATGCAGGTTTTTTATATATTATCTCCTCTATAATGAATATATGAATCGTACATGCAATGCATCATTCTCTCTCGTTACAAAAGGATACACCAGCAATATATACAATACATAAGCTCGTATGTTCGTGCGGCGGCATCTATGTGACTTCAAACCACGAGACCGGCAGGCAAGACCTTTTTTGGGGTTTTAGACTTCACTTTACCTTATTTTCTTTTCGCCCTTCACTACTCTTGTTTACATATATTATCAAAACGTTCAAATTTAATTATGAATTTCTTATTGACCCTCTTTTTTGGGTAGAAATAAAGACTATCATAGTCCTTTCTAGATCACTAGATACATTCATGCTACTACCACAATCATTTGGAGCAAAGTGTAGCCTAAGTTAATTATTTCTAAATTTCTTCATGTAATCATCTTTACTAAAATCATTTCTAATAAAAACATCCGTTTTTTTCAACAAGCTTACTTAAAATAAGATTATCAACATTGGATTGATACAAGCATAGATATTAAAATATCATCCTTAGTACTTAGGGACTCCACCTACTCAACCGAATTAGTCTTGTTGGTTGAAGTAGATGCCCTCTCATTGTGCCACTGACCATGATTAACCAACATATTCTCGTGGCCTCAAGAATATTTTTTCTCAGCCATAAAGACACCAGCTGGGTCAAACATGCTCATAGACATATATAATTCAAGCCATTATAAACAAGCGTTGAGCATGATCCATTCGCTAATTTTTGAAGCTGATCAATAGGTTTCCCCACCATGTTTATTTATTAAAATTTCAAAGTGTGTAACATAAGTAGTTGCTAGAGATTAGCAACATGGAGCTATCTACAGGCCCTAAGCCCAAAAAGGAAAAGAGGAGGAGATAAAGCTATCGAAATCTCTCAACCCAATTTCGGAGGCCACCATAAGACTTTCTAGTGGCCTTATGCAAAAGGAGAGATATCTCATACTTAAACTTTTTCCTGCATCTGTATAGGCTGGGGGAATTCCTTTGAAGATGAAATTATTTCTTGTAGTCCATATAGGCCAGGAAGTCAACATAATTAGCTCCATGAAAAAAAGTCTCCTTTAGAGAAACTTTCATACTATCCATAATGCTCTGAATATCAGTTTATTGTGGGGGTATCCAGGAGGGACAAAGATACTGCTAACACATGTGTGCAAAAGAGCATAAGAAGAAGAGATGGTTCCTAGTTTCCAACTCATTTGCGCCACACATGATGCATGAATAATCATTCATGAAGAAGTTATTTCTCTAAAGCATTGCTCTTGTATTCAGTCTGTTATGAACTAGGAGCCAAAAGAACACCTTGTGTTTCTGTTGGCATCAGCCTTTCCACATCCATTTAAGAACTGGGAGTGTGCCTCCAGAATTCATAAGAGATTTGTATACAGATGAAACCTTGGTACTATTAGATTTCCCCAGAATAGACCAACAGTCCACATTCTCAGATGACTCTAGGTCTAAAAGCAAGGCTTGGAAGAGATGGAACTGTGGCAGTGCTTCCTCCGAGAGTGGCAAGTGGAAAAGATCTGTAAAATCCGTTATGAGTAGGGCTTGCTTAATTGATATTGCTTCATTCTTGCAGAAAGAAAAAGATGTGGCCAGGTATCCTTCAAGAGAGTGTGAGACCAAGTATCTTGCCATAAAAGAATATAGTTTCTTTGCTAGAAGTCACACCGAGCCACCTGCTTGAATATAGGAAGCACTACTAAACAATCTCGCCACTAAAATGATACCTCTCTGATTCTTGTAGGTGGGAGGGCAGAGGAATAGTACATTTCTAATTCAATAAGAAAGACAACTCATAATTTTAATTTTTGAACAGGTAAACATTTCGTTTTAAATTGAGAAGATGCTATTTTTTTTGTTAATTATCTAAACTGAATAGTATTGTACAGGTAAACATTTCGTTTTGAATTGAGTACATGTAATGTCTCATTTTCTCTCACTAAAACAAAATAGACCAGCAATATATTTGACTTGATAATGCTAAAGTGAATGGATGGGTTTACGCAGTGGGCGCTTGATGTCGCGACTTCTGGGAAAAAGAAAGAAGAGCTTAGAGCCTAAGCTATAGCATATTAAAAATCGTATAGACTAGATTCGTATAGATTCAGGGTCCAACTATTCTGCATTCTCCTAATACTACATAAGATGCTACCTTCCGTTGTAATTCATGGACAACTGGCTGACACTGGTAGAAAAAGGGGCTTTAGTTTCGGTTCGCAACTGCTATTAGTCGCGGTTGCGCAACCGGGACCAATTAAGCGCGACTAAAGGTCCCCCTAGTCGCGGTTGCTTACGAACCGCGACTAAAGGCCCGTCCACATGGGCGCCAGGCGTCCGTCGGGGCGGAGGACCTTTAGTCGCGGTTCGCCTGGCCAACCGCGACTAAAGGCCTCCGCAGGTTTAGGGTTTTAGCCCCCCCTAAATCTGGTTTCTTTTTAATTTGTATTGTTTTATTTCTTTTATATTTTATTTTGTGTTTTATTTTAATTTCGAAGAAGTTTCAGTACACATATTCTACGCTACTATATACATGCATATGAATGTACAATTTCAAACAAGTTTGAAATTAGAAACAAGAGAATTCAAGAGGAATATACAATATATATATATTCAATCTCGGATGACCATATACAACTTCGAACAAGTTTCCATACACAAGTTACGGGATCAGAAGTTCTTCGTCCTCGTAATAGTGTCCTCCTTTAGGATGGATGACTTCCCTCACAAAAAATCCTGCTAGTTCCTCTTGAATTGGTCGGAAGCGAGCTTCTGGACTAAGCGTCTTCCGCAAGTTATTCCTCCGCCACATTGTCATCTGACGGCTTCCGCTCAGAGGTGCATCTCCGAATAAACTCACAAACATAGTATCTACATAGATTGGTCCCCGGTGGCTGAATATTCACATTAACTAACTTTCTAAATTCTAGCTCTTTATGGAATTCACCGACCATTCACTACTAGGAAAATGGCTATAGGTGGAGGCAAGTGGTGCCGGCGCACCACCTAAGAAACGCGCCGGTGGAAAGGGTTGCCGGCGCACCTGTTTTCAGCCGCGCCGGCGATGAGGGCCTACTGCCGGCGCACCTGCCGGAAAGACGCGCCGGGAAAAAACTTGGCATGGCCGCGGTCGATTCGGGCCAGGCCCAAGAGTCATTGCCGGCGCACCAGCCCAGGGGTGCGCCGGCGGAAAGCGAGGCTATTGCCGGCGCACCCCTGGGCTGGTGCGCCGGCAATGACTCTTGGGCCTGGCCTGGGGGTGGTATAGCCGAAATAGCTATGTTCTGCCGGCGCACCCGTGCCATGGTGCGCCGGCAGTAACCTGGGAAGTTATTTCTGCTAAACAACCACTCCCACTCCACTCCCCACACAAACCCGAGCCTTCTCCCAACCCAGCTCATTTTTGCCCATTTCTATCCCCAATTTCACCAATTTGACCAAACAAAATCATATTTTTTGAGCAAATCTTCCCTTCCTACATGCATCTCCCACATCCCCCTATGTAGATCTAGATCTAATATCCCGCATTGACCGCTCAATCTAGATCTAGATCTAAAAAGTCGGCTTCCATACGCCATTGTCGCGGCGCGTCGTCTCGATCTCATCGACGAATATATCAAACAAATAGGTGATTAATGAACAAATTAAGGAATGAAATCGACGTATGTTGGACATTTGAAGCAAAGCTAGCTCTCGTGTGTGGCATATATATATGTTGTGCTTGTGCTTGTGTGTGTGTTGGCGTTGAAAATGAGTTGCCAACGTTGCGCCGAAATGTTGATTCTTCAAGTTTCCGTTTCGGCACATTTCTGGCGCTCCTATGTCCTACCGTGTAGGAAGGTCATGCCGAAATTTTCCGTGAAAACTACCGACGGATGCATGGTTCTAATCAATTATGTAATCTTACCATGCAGGCGATAATGGTTATCGAGATGAGTGAAAGCATCGTGATGAGATATCTGAAACACGCGATCATCGACATGTATGAAAATAACCGCACGGAGGTATTGTGTCCGTGCCGGAGATGCAAACGAGGGAAATGGTTTGACCCGTATTCAGGCAAATTGCAGGGGCACCTGCTCACTAATGGTTTCATGCATGGACACACTCAATGGATGAGTGATGATGGCGCGGAGGTCAATGGGGCGACGGCGTCAGGTGGTAATAATGGCCGGCAAGAAGGAGGGCATCATGATATTGATGACGATGAAGAGTTTGTCGCACGGGACGATAACCTTGACGACGACAATAACCTTGACGACGACAATAACCTTGACGGCGACGAAGAGGTGCCGCTAGCTTCAGTCGTGCGGGACCCTCATCTTCAAGATCTGCTTCTTGAAAAGACGAAAGGCGGCGCCAAGCGGAAATCAAAGCTTGAGCAACTCGAGATAGACTCGAATACTCCGTTGTACGACTCAGGTCGCGGGTTGGAGGAGTCTCGCTTGAGAGTAGCTCTCGATGTGCTGCAGATGAAGGTGAAACACGGATGGACGGACGAAGCGTCGACGACCTCCCGGAATACGTGAAAGATCTCCTTCCTGCCGGAACACGTGTCCTGGAAGTCTAGCCGAGGCCAAGAGAATCACGTGCCCTCTCGACTTACCCCACGAAAAGTATCACGCCCGCATCAACGACCGTATCATGTATCGCAAGGAGTACATGGACAAGACCAAATGTCCTGTGTGTGAAGCTGAACGGTACAAGAAAGGGAAGAAGAAAGCTCCTCGGAAAGTTGTGTGGTACTTCCCGCTCGCCCCCCGGCTTCAACGGTTCTACGCGGACCGCAAGGAGGCAAAGCTCATGCGCCGGCACGCGAAAGAAAGGAGGCAGTGTTGAATGACAAAGAGCGGATTGAGCACCCAGTGGCTGACGCACCCTTCGGATGCAAGCCGAGTGGAAAGCATTAGACAATGAATTCGGAAGTTTTGGGGCAGATCCCGAAACATCAGGTTGGGTGCGAGCACGGACGGATTCAATCCGTTCGGAAACCGAGAGCAGCACACATAGCACATGGCCCGTGTTTGTATGGATCTACAACCTCCCGCCCTGGCTGTGCATGAAGAGGAAGTACATACAGATGAGCATGCTAATTCAAGGGCCGACACAGCCAGGAAACGATATCAACATGTATCTTGAACTATTAAAGGAGGAGCTTGAAACGTTGTGGGCGGAGGAAGGGGTAGATACATGGGACGCCGTCGCGGAAGAACATTTCCCTTTGAGAGCCGCGTTGATCACGACGGTGCGGGACTACCTCGGATACGGTTACATTTCGTGCCAGGTGTGCCATGGACACAAGGCATGTGTCAGGTGCATGGAAGAGACGATGTTTTTGCAGCTTGGTAAGGATCCCGGCTCTTCGAAAACAGTTTACATGGAGCATCGAAGGTGGCTACAGAAGACTGACCCGTGGAGAAAGCGTGGAGATCTGTTCGATGGTACAAATGAACCCCGAGGACCTCCACGTAAGAAGAGCGGCGAAGAGATCGATACATTACTGAAAGGTTGGAAGGAGTGCCCTGCGCCGGGAAAGATTCGTCAAAAGCCTGGAGAGAAGAAGAAAAAGGAAACGACGCCGCTCATTGGTGTATGGAAAAGGAGGTCCGTGTTTTGGGACTTGCCGTACTCGGAAAATTCTCGATACACCTCACCGCCTTGATGTCATGCATATTACAAAGAACGTGTGCGAGAGCTTGCTTGGCACTCTTCTCAACATGCCGGACCGGACCAAAGATGGGCCGAAAGCAAGACACGACCTGAAAGTTTTGGGCATCAGGGAAGAGCTTCAGATCCCGGCGGCCCAAGAGGGACATTCGGAGGAGGAGGCGGACGGCGGTCAGAAGCGCAAAAGGATTAAGCAGCCAGACTATTACTGTCCCCCCTCCTGCTTCACTTTTAGTCCGGCCGAGGTCGATCAATTTTTCAATTGCCTTCTAGGAGTCAGAGTGCCCTTTGGTTACTCCGGGCTAATAAGCAGATACATGGACCCCAAGAAACGAAACTCCAGCGGCATGAAGTCTCATGACTGTCACGTGATGATGACGCAGATTCTTCCGGTTGCAATCCGAGGTATAATGGATGACCATGTCCGTGCAACGCTGATCGGGCTCCGTAACTTCTTCGACGTCATAACTCGGAAGTCGATAAGCGTGAAGAAACTCGCAAGGCTCCAGGAAGAGATCGTGGTGATCCTATGTGAGCTTGAGATGTACTTCCCGCCTGCATTCTTTGACGTGATGGTCCATCTCGTTGGTCCATATCATGGATGATATCGTCGAGTCTAGGGCCGGCATTCTTACACAACATGATGCCGTTTGAAAGAATGAATGGGGTCATTAAAGGATACGTTCGTAACAGGTCACATCCGGATGGAAGCATCGTCCGGGGCTGGCTCACCGAAGAGTGCATCTCTTCTACGCACGAATTATCTAGACATCGAGGACCCTGTTGGTTTGCCTCAAAACAAGCACCTCCGCAGGTTCGAGGGAGTAGGCCACAAAAATGGAAGGAAGGAACTGCACGTGCACATGTCTGGTCGGACTTCCGACTTTGACAGGGCCAACTTAGTAGCGCTACAACACATTGACTTGATCGATCCTTGGTTGAAAGAGCACAAAACCATGATAGAGAACAGTGGCAAGCCGATGATGACGGAAGCGAAATATACAGAGAGCACAACTCCTCTTTCGCGCGCTGGTTCAAAGACCACATTGATGCTAATCCCCCACCAATGGATTCCGACAAGGATAAACTAGTATTGGCCTTGTCACATGGCCCCGCGCCCAACATCATGACTTACCAAGCGTACGATATCAACGGGTACACATTCTACACGGAAGAAAAAGATAAGAACGAGTGTTTACCGAACTCGGGGGTAACGATGGATTCTCGGACGGGTGACGTAAAGACTAGATACTACGGAAAAATCGAGGAAATCTGGGAGCTTAGCTACGGCTGGGGAGAAAGTGCCGATGTTCCGTATCGGATGGGCTAAGAGCGTCACAAAAGAAGACCGGTATTTCACCACCATGTTTCTACCCGAAGCCAACAAATCAAAGTCCACGAACGCCACCGCGCAGAATGAGCCATGGGTACCGGCGAACACGTGCACCAATGCTTCTTCATAACCGACCCATCCAGGCCTAGCCGTGTTATCGTGAGGAGAGGCAAGAGGACCATCGTCGGAATGGATGGAGTCGCCAACGAGGAAGACTTCGAAGGACAAGTCGGAGACCCAATGATGGAAGAATCCGACGAGATAGAACTCCGCTTGGAGATGTCGCGTGATGAGAGGCCGTTCAACTCGCTTGAGGGCTGCCGTCCATTCCCCCCTAGGCGTACAACCTGATCCTACGACGGGAACACTTGCTAAAGCTTGAACGATATGTCCTTGAACTTCCGTATTGTAATAATTGCTATATATTCCAATAGAATCGACTTGTTGCTTTTATTTAGTTGTATGAATGTGCATGTGAACATGTGTCTATTGTTTCATTTACTTTGCTATATATTTCAAGATTATGGCGTAGATAGCTTAATAATTATTTGCATTACTTGCCTCGTATTTTGAGTTCGCCGATGATTAGAATGTTCGGTCACTCGTACACTCGGGGGTGGAGCCGGTGAGCCTTGGTGCGACGGCCACAAGTATCAATCTCTTGTGCATCCTACCTAGCCTCAATGACTCCATCCCTGGATGTTAATATTTGTTTCGACCGACAAAGTATGAGGCACGCTATTTAATTCGTACTACTTGTCTTTTATTTGAGTTCGCACTTCTTAATTGCATTGGCCAATGATTAAAATGTTCGGTCACTTGTACACTCCGGGGTGGGGCCAGTGAGGCTTGGTGTGATGGCCACAAATATCAATCTATTGTGCATCCTACCTAGCCTCACTGACCCCATCCCTATATGTTATTATTTATTTCGACCAACAAAGTATGAGGCACATGCTATTTAGTTCATACTACTTGTCTCTTATTTGAGTTGGCACTTGTTCATTGCATTGGTACTAACGTTTTACTTGTCTTGTGCATGGAGATGCCGGCGACATATGTCGTGTACAAGGGGAGGGTTCCTGGAGTCTACGACGACTGGGAGGACTGTCGGAGACAGGTGCACCGCTTCAGCGGCAACAACTACAAGGGATACCCCACTAGGGTGGAGGCGGAAGGAAGATACGCCCGTTATCTAGCGGGAGAGATGAGGGACATGAGGAGGAACCGGATGAAGACCATGGCCTTCGTGATGATGGTCATCGTGACCATGTTGTTCATGTTCTATGTGATTGTAGTTTAGGTTAGGAGCTACATTGTGAGGTGTATGACGACACATGTGACGACTACCGAGACTTCTAACTTTATGAAACTTAGTCATTTGGTGTTGCATATGCACATGTGTTGTATGAATCAACATTCCGGAACGAGACTTGTGTATTTGTGTATTGATACCGAAATGATACTTGACTCTCTATGTGCTTCTCATATTGCATGTGCTCGCTGTACAAATATGAACTGTGTTGTAAATATATACTGCTGTCAAATATGTATTCTAATATGCTGGAAAAAAGCTGAAAAAAGAATTTTCGAATTTATTGCCGGTGCACCTAAATGAGCTACTGCCGGCGCACGTGGCATGCGCCAGTGCTGGAAGCACTACTGCCGGCGCAGCTGCTGGTGCGCCGGTGGAACTTTTCCTTTGCCGGCGAATCAGCGATGGCGCGCCGGCAGTATCCGTCCTATCGCCGGCGCACTGCCTGGTGCGCCGGTAGTGGACAGTTATCACCGGCCCGTTCGCACCGGCGGGCTCATGGTGCGCCGGCAATGGTCCATTTAGGTTCGCCGGCGGTAGGCCTTTCCCTTGTAGTGATTTGATCTGAGAACCGTCTCCAAACCCTACAGGCAAAGAAAATTAAATGAACAAGGGAGTTATTAGTTACTTGATATTAGGAAATGAACGAAAGAGGCTGATCGATATAGAGCGCAAATGATTGAAAATAATTACTTTTGCAGCATATTTCTCATGTTGACCCAAAGCTTTGGATCCATATTCAGAGAGTCCATGATGAGAACTCTGGAGGTGTGAAATTCAATTATTAGCGTAATCCAGTGGAACTCGCGAACACGATACATGCACGCTCATGCATAACTCATCGATTAGACATACCATGCATGGAGTAAACAAAAGAGAATGTGCTCAAGACAGAAACACTCACCCAAAATGGTAAGGAAATAGAATTTGACTTTTGAGTTGCTGCTTTGTAAGAAAATCCCACAGGTCCTGCTCCACGTCGCGGGGATGTCTTTCTAACACATATCCATTAACGATATGTGGGTCAATGAACCCAACATCATGGATGTTCCTTTTTTGGCATTCCCCAATCTTCATTCTGCATAATAGCGTACACAACAATATAGTTAGGATAATATATATAGTGCAGGCAATGAACGGGATGAGGTAGAAATAAATCACTTACAGAACGTAGCAACTGATGATAGATTTGTCGAGCTCGCGCATATTGAACAGCTGGAACAATTCACTCATATGAACTATTACATAGTAATGTTTGAAGTGATGCTCATGTCTAACTTCCGCATAAATATATTCTTTGCCGGCCTTATTTTTTATGTAACCCTTGTACCAACGTAGCAGATTTCCCATTTGTAGTGGTAGACTCTCTTCCTGCGCAGGCTCGACGAGAGGCCCATTCTCCACATATGTAAATGCTACCTCACTCATTGGCGCATCCTCAAGGCCTAACGCTGCACGAAGAGTCATATCGAACTCGGCCGCTTTTTCTTTGGCATGCGTTACAGTCATTCCCTGTTTTGCCGCAGCTGCTATGATAGCGGGGTCCATTAGTTCAAACCCCTTATCCATATCGGCTCTGAAGGACAATGTCATAGCATCCGGACCGGCGGCTTTCACTATGAGCGGGGGGATCGATTGTTTATTCTGTTCCCCGAGCTGGGCAACTTGTTTCCCGCTTTTTTTTACTTTCTTCTTTCTTATCCTCCAAGGCTTTCTTCTCTTTCTCCGCCAAGGCTTTCTTCTCCTTCAATATTTCTGCTTGCCTACGAAGTTCACGTCCATAGTCGTCAGGCATATTCTTCTCGGCTTGGGACGGTGTCGTCAAAAATGACTTAGCCCACTTCTTTGACTTCTCAGTAAATACTGGCTTGGGCTCAGGCTCTTTTTTCGCCTTCATATCCGCCTTCCATTTCTCATACTGACCAGCCGCGGCCAAGTTGGTTTGCTCTTCACTAAGTTCCCAAGGCCTTGGGAGGAGAGGCTTCAGTGATGGCTCCAGTACCTTTGTGGTCTTAGGTACATAAGGGTCCGGGTTAATAGTCTAGGAGGAGGTTGCCTTGCTGTCCGCCTTCTTTCGCTTCTTCGCTGGAGGTGGATTGGGGGGCGGCGTACCCACTGGAGGAGGACTGGGGGGCGGCGGCTGCTTACCCGCCGGAGGTTGTGGATTGGGGGGCGGCGTCGGCGGACGTGAAGGAGGTGTAGGTGAACCACCACCACCACCACCACCGCCACCACCACCACCACCGGAGGGGGGTGGACTTGTTAGCCTTGGCGCCTCGCCTGGAAACACTATGTACTTCTTTTTCCATAGAATGAACTGGCGCTTGACATCTGCAAGTCTTATCTCCCCTTCGGGTGTAGTATAGTAAATCTCCAGGTCCTCAAACCCTTGGACTATGTCTTCCACCGTGACACGAGCATAGCCATCTTCAATGGAGTTGTTGTGGTGGAGTGCTCCAGGTGTACAGGGTAAAGCACTGCCGGTAGCTACCTTCGTGGAACATATGTTCCCCACTGGATAATGCAGATCACATTCTTTCACCTCCTTTATATCATCCACGGGGTAGTGAGGCTCCGGTGCACGAATCTCGATCGTCAGTGCATTAGCACCAGCCGAGGTAGCACCAGCCGGGGCCATCAAGGGTGCATTAGCACCAGGCGGGGCTTCCGTGGAAGCCACGCTGCTTCTCCGCTGCTGGCTTCCGAGATCTTCATGCGGCCTTGCAGCCGATCTTTCTTTTACTAGTTCATACACCATCTGCTTCACCTGATGGAGTTCCGATGCCAAGTGTCCCACAAGATCTGCATCCCGATCCGTCTTTCTCTTACGGCTTCTGTAACCGTACGGGTCATTGTCCTGGGAGAACCCTACTTTCCACGGAATGGCGCCTTTGCCTCGTACACGTCCTGGGTGTTTAGGATTCCCGAGGGCAAATGTCAACGCGTCGTTCTCTCTGTTGAACTTGATCTTCCCCTCTTGAGCTTGGGTCATTGCGTCAATAAGGGCTTGGGTGGGTTTAAACGCTTTCTTCCGGTGAACACACACCCCTGTCTAGCGATCCCCCATGCCCGTACCACCAGCTTTTGGCCCTTGGTCTCATCCCTCTGTACCTAGAGGGATTCCTCATGCCCTCAGGTTGTTCTCCATCTTCTCCCACTTAGGCTCCGAAAGGCGGTACCCTCCTGGCCCCATAATATGACTGTACTCTTTCTTAGCCGCATTTTCCTTATTTTTTTTTCGATATTTCCTTGAAATGCTCCGATTTCTTTTGCCTCACAAATTCTGGCCAATCATCTTTCAGTTTCTCATATTGTCCTTTGAAATCCGGAGTCTTGTTCTCGTTGACAAAGTCATGGGCTAAAATTTTCTTGAAGTTCCGGCATGCTTCGGCCATCTTCTTAAGAGCGAACTCTTTGACTAGCCTCCTCCTCTCACGTCCACCCGGAATCTCGTTACCATGTTCATCGCGTTTGTTGAATTTCAGAGGTAGAATGAAATGTTCCATAAGCTTTCTCCAGCAATCTTTTTTTGTTCTCTTGTCGACAAAACTGAAACCAAGACGTGCCTTCTTTGGCTCATTCCATTCTTGGACGGTGATCGGGACGTTGTCTCTAACAACGGCTCCGCATTGGTTGATAAACTTTGTGGAGTGCTTTTGGGGCTCCAGCGGCTTGCCGGTTGCACTGACAACCTCGATGGTATATGTTTCTCCTTGTTTCATCGTCTTGGTTTTGCCACGCTTTGTCGTACTCGATTTTTCGACGATCCGGCCAAGGGCTAAAAAAAGAAAGAGAGTCGCGCGCGTTAATACATATTTATTCAAATCAGTAAGTTTGTGTCGCCAGAGGCTCAATGTATATATATACCTCGCCGGAGGTGGTTGCTACTTGCAATTCGAGATCGTCGTTTATCGACGGTTGACCTCCATCGACAATGTCCGTTCCTTCGTCATCACCTCGTTGACGACCTTCATCTTCACCGTCAAGGTTCAGATAAGAAGAAACATCCTCTTCTTCATCTTCTTCGGCCGGCACATAAAGAACATCGCCGTTTATGATGCCCACTATATGTTCTTCAGCATCCGGATCATACTCTTCCATAATCGGGTCAGCTCTATCGTCCGCCATATGTCACTCCTGAAAACATGTAGTAAAAACTAATTAATTAAGTGAAGAAGGGGGGCGGTGGCGGTGGAGGTGGCGGTGATGAAAGGGCAGTGGCGGTGGCGGTGGCGAAAGGGCGGTTTGGAAAGGGGGCGGCGGTGGCGAAAGGGCGGTGTGCGCCGCGCCCCCTCGCCGACCCTCCGTATACGCGCGGTGGTTACGTTCTCCGGTTGTGCGGGGTCGCGGTGTTTTTTTTTTGGTTAAAAATTTGTTAAGTTAAAATTTTGGTTAAGTTAATTTTTTGGTTAAGTTAAACTTATTGTTTTAAGTTAAAATTATAGTTAAATTAATTAAAAAATTGTTAAGTTAAAAAAAACAAAAAAAAGAATGTGAGAGAGGGGCGTCGTGTGTACTGTGGCGCCCCTCTCCCGTACGTGTGTGCGGTGGACGGCGGCGGCGGCCTCGGCCCCTCCTCGTAGCCGCCGCGGCCCCGGCCCCTCCTCTCTCTCTCTCCCGTGTGGCAGCGGCGATGCTTACGCGGCGGCTTCCGGCGAGACGACGAGCGGGCGGCGAGGCGAGCGCGGCGACGACGAGGGCGGGCGCGGCGACGACGTACAGGGGCGCAGCGACGACGAGGGAGCGCGGCGACGACGTGGGAGCGCAGGAGAGACGAAGCGATCGATGGCGGAGAAGAAGAAGTGGTGCCGCGCGAACGGCCGCGCGAATATATAGGGGCAGACCTTTAGTCGCGGTTGGTGAGATCAACCGCGACTAAAGGGTTTTTTACCCCGGAATTTCGGTTCCCGCGGAAATACCCTTTAGTCGCGGTCAGCCAACCACGAATAAAGGTGTTTTTCAAAATACTTTTAATTTCAAAATGTTAAAATCAAAAATAATATATCAAAAAATCCAGAAAAATAAAACTAATTCATTTCAAAATGTTAAAAATACAAATAATATATCAAAAAATTCAGAAAAATAAAAATAATTCATTTCAAAATGTAAAAAATACAAATAATATATCAAAAAATCCAGAAAAATAAAACTAATTCATTTCAAAATCTTAAAATACAAATAATATATCAAAAAATCCAGAAAAATAAAACTAATTCATTTCAAAATGATTAAAATACAAATAATATATCAAAAAATCCAGAAAAATAAAACTAATTCATTTCAAAATCTTAAAAATACAAATAATATATCAAAAAATCCCGAAAAATAAAACTAATTCATTTCAAAATCTTAAAAATACAAATAATATATCAAAAAAATGTTCTTTCCACCTCTGTCTTCCCGCCATTTCTTCCCATCTTTGTCTTCCCTCCTCTGTCTTCCCGCCTCTCTCTTTCACGGGCTTGCAGGAAAATTTTCCCGAGGAGCAACTTCCGAAGATATCGTAGGGCGTGTGCACCGACGACATCTTCGAGAAGCTGCGCCACGGGAGATTTTCCAACCCTTTACTCCATCCATGGGGATGAAACTCTCCCTACCTGTTAGGTTGGCTTGTTGGTCTGCTTGCCAAGGCGTATCGATGCTCTTTTTATAGGCACGACGCAGCTTCTGCTTTGTCTTGTTCCTCCGACAGGGCGTCGTGCGCTACATGCTTTATCTCATCGAGAAGTGCGTCCACCCACGCGTCCTTATCATGCGGACAACTTTAGTCACGGTTGCACCCTCCAGCCGGGACTAAAGCTTACCCAAACGTCCTTATCCCACCGACAGTTATCTTAGATGACACAAAAACCACCTTTATTCCCGGTTGCACCCACCAGCGGGGACTAAAGCTTACCCAGACGTCCTTATCCCACTGACAGTTTTGTTAGATGATAGAAAACCACCTTTAGTCCCAGTTGCACCCACCAGCCGGGACTAAAGGTTAGATGACCAGCTCTGGATTCCTCTTCTTCCCGCCATTTCTTCCCTGTCTTCCCGCCTCTTTCTTCCCGCCACTTGTTTCCCGCTCCCATTTTTTTCCGCCATTTCTCACTACATATATGTAGCCCGGCTTAGCCAACATTATCACATCTCTACAATCTCTCATCACTCTCTCATGGCTTCCACCGTACCCACTCTAACCTACCAGCAGGTCGAGGAGCTTTGCTGTAACATCCCAACTTTTCAATAAAGAGATAAAGAGAGTTTCCAAATTACCAAATTTGAGAACCAACAAAAACTTTTGATCATCATATAGTGCTATGCATATAGATCACCTTGTTAATTATTTTAGTGTGCATTTTTGCCATGATGATTGCTTGTTTGATTTCCTTTGCCCTAAAACCCTAACCAAGGATCTATTGATCATCCATTTGGGAGGAAAAAGAAAAGAGAAAAGAAAATAGAAAAGTTACCTCAACACACACATATGGCTTATGCCATTTTTGCAAATTCTTAACCTAGACCACTTTGGCTTGCACCATTGTTTGGAATTGGTTACTAAACACTTATAAACCCTTTTGGAATCAAAGAAATCCAAATCAAATTGAAATCAAATGCAATTTCCAATTCACATGCAATATGGTCACATGTGACATTTTTAGTCTGATGCCATCTTTGAGCCCCTGGTTTGGAAAATTTCTAAACTAAACTTTGCCAACTCTTTACACCTCATCCAAGACAACATCAAGGTGAACAACTTTGCCCAAAACCATCATGCCAAATTCTTTCTCAATTTCAAATGGGGATCAAGCAAAGTTGGAACCATAATGCAATTTGAAGATCATATGCAATATGTGATTTTGCATTTCAACTCCATTTTGACCACCACCACCTCCATTCTACTTCTAATATTATATCTTTACACTCCACCAAAAATCTCTTCAAAATTTAAAAATATATTTCTTGCGGCCATTTCCTCAAACACCTTGTGGACAATAATCTGCCAACCCCATGCATCAAAGAAACCAGCAGTTCTTAGCCTCCCCCATCGACCCTATGTCATCTCTAGTACCTCTCTGACCCCTCCCAACCTTGCCAAATAGAATAGACAAGGATGGAGTGCATTGCATCATCAATTTCTTGACCAAATGAGCCATGCCGTGGCATGGCATGGCCAACACCATGTCACCTTTCTCTATGGTGCACTCCAACGTGCACGACCGTGTCCACGAGCTTCTCCTCACCTCCCTGAGTCTGCTAGACCTCGCCTCGCCG
>NW_025901102.1:0-15070 GCF_022539505.1 Lolium rigidum | reverse complement strand
CAGACAAGTATTCTGTGGAGGATAATGGAAGGATAAAAATATGCCATGTCTCCTGCTCTTGAAAATATTCTGTACATATGGACCGCCAAATGATGTTCTACCCACCAATCCCCACTGTTCAGTCACGACAAAGGTGTGAATATGCTTGTATATATGCAGTCACCATCAATTCAGGTGCCACAAATTTAATCGAAGATTCTTTTGTAGCGAGACACCAAATTTCAAAATAGGAGCAACTTATATATATATATGTAGAAAATACAAACTCTTAAAATTCTAACTAATATGCACCCGTTTTAATTTTCTATAGGGTGTCTCGTGACCCTGGACAACCTCATATGCCCCAGTGCTTAGCTTCGTCCTTAACTGTCCTAAGGAGTGGTCAGTGCCGAAGATGTATACCAAGGAAGCAAATTCAGACTCTACGCATCCATGCACATACCCATGCTTTGCAGTGACCACGAATTCCAACCTTTCAGCACAACTTTGTTTTCACCAATGCCTGCGGCCGTTGCAGCCACGCCATGTCGCCACCACCCCGCCTGACCATCGCTGGGAAACGAAGAAGCGGACGCTGCCACCCTACCAAATCGACTTTTGCCTGGCACCACTGCCGTGCCACACGGGCTTTTGCCTGGCGTTGGGAGTGGAGCCACGCATTGACTTGGGGAAGCGCGGCCGCCGCCGTGGAGAGGATGGGGAGGGTTAGGGTGTGTTCGGTTCACGTCATGAAGTGGAATGTAATGTAACGGTTCTGCACCTAGCACCAATTCTAGTGTTCGGTTTGGAATTGGCACGGGATGGACTGGTTCCTAGAAACCGAATATTCCCTCAAGATGCGGAATTAGGCCGTTCCACCGATTCGGTGGAATCTACTCGTTCCCTCACCGCATCCCTCTCCCTAACCCTCGAAATAAAAAACAGGCACCGCTCACCAGACCGGCCCGAGCCCTATCCCCTCCCGTGCCTGATCTTTCCTCTCCCTGGTTCCTCTTGTTCTTGGCGGCTTGAAGAAATTGCGCGGCGCCGGTCGAGCTTGCAGGCGGCGGCGGCGGTGGACCAAGCAGGCGGGGGCGGCGGCAGACCAAGCAGGCGGGGGCGGAGGAGCAAGCAGGAGGGAGCAGCGGCGGAGCAAGCAAGTGGCGGCGGCGGGCGGGCCAGCGGCGGCGGGCAGGCGGGCTGGCCGCGGCGGCGGGCAGGCGGGCTGGCAGCAGCGGCGGGCGGGCACGCTGGCAGCGGCGGCGAGCGGGCAGGCAGGCAGCAGCGGCTGTTGCCGATAGGGAACCACGTTTCTCTGCCATGGAGACCCCAAAAAAAATTGCCGGAAATCATGGAGACCCCAACCACGCAATGGGAGTTGCCGATCAGGGTCGCGGAGACGTCTGGAGTGGTCAAGCTAAACTCTTCATGGGTTTTAGATTACAGTAATATTCTACTGTCTAGTTTTTCGACATTTTCTCTCATGCGTACTGCGTTTAGCAAATCAGGAAAAATATCCTAGCCTTTTTCAAGAATCCCCAAGTAGAAAAGTAGCACCGCCAAAACGATGTGCATCTCCTCAAATCAAAATTAACCTATAATGGCTACACCACCTATACTAGTACTACCCATCGCTGAACAAGGGGCATGGCCTTATCACAAGACTCCAAGCAAGAAAATTAAAGATAGTATGCTTTCGGTGTTGTAGTGGCATGTAGGATGGCGCCATCTAGGGAGTGCAAGTTGAAAGCTTTCTCGGAGGCTCTCATGGCCGCGCAACGGCGAGAAATAGCAGGCACGCATGCATCCAATGGCTAGACATGAATCAATAGATGCACAGGCCAGGGCTTATCCTACTTCTTGAAGAGAAAAATGTGACAATATCTCTATCCTATTCGTATTGGATGCATGCTTCGTAAGAGATCACGTGATTAAACAATGCGCTACCTATATTCTCATTGGACCATCCTTAGATTCTTTTTTTATCTAGACGTTCATTCAAGATAATTATAAAAACCCACCACAATTGTGGCTAGGTTATCAAAAAAACCACCACGTTTCATTTTGTTGACAGAAAACCACCGATCCGAAGTAAGAGCGTGACAAACTACCACCACTATGTTGTAACACTCGTGCATAGTGAGTTAACCACAGTTATGACATGTTGGGCCTCCTTATCAGGCTGATGCTGCAGTTAACAGCAGGCAAGAGACAAATTTAGGACTTCTTTGTAAATTTCCAAGACGACCTCAAAAAACAAAAACTTCCAGTCACATCATCTTCAAATGCTCCGACGCCGCCACATCTCCGGCAACAAATTACTGCCGCTGGTCTGAAGTGCCACCCGACGGAGACTAACCTGGAGCTCCTCACCACCTACTACGTACTACCCATCGATAAACAAGGGCATGCCCTTATCACAAGGCTCCAAGCAAGAAAATTAAAGATTTTATGATTTCGGTGTTGTTGCATCACACTACGGGAACCAGTTAAAGTACCAACGGCCAGCACATGCCATCGGTGGTAAAACTTTTCAATTAGTCACCCATCCTTACATGGTTTATCTGAACTCTAACTCCACTTAATCTTATGTCAAATTACACTCATGGTAAAATTTCTCAATTAGTCACCCATCCTCACACTACTCTAGCTCTAGCACGCTTAACTTCTTCGTTTCTTCAGGTGGAGCTTCCATTAAAAAAAGCGAAGCCTTGTTGATAATAGTACCATATCAATCGAATTAACCCTTAAGCCGTGATAACAAAACTCT
This sequence comes from Lolium rigidum, assembly GCF_022539505.1. Classification (NCBI taxonomy): domain Eukaryota; kingdom Viridiplantae; phylum Streptophyta; class Magnoliopsida; order Poales; family Poaceae; genus Lolium; species Lolium rigidum. The sequence continues at coordinate 12,321 of NW_025901102.1, read as the reverse complement.
TTACTATTTTGAATCCAAACACTTATTTGAGTAAACAAAAATGAATAAGATAAGTAATAATAAATCTTGAAACAATAAAATAAATTTAATTTATTTTTAATTACTTTTTCGCCTGAATACTAAAAGCTAAAAAAACTCATATTTCCATTTTGAATGACGAATCCAAAAAAATTCTAAACGACCATTGGTGCTTCAAATCGGATAGGAAATTTCATGTAGATATATTTTCATATAAAATAACATTTTCATCCGAGGTCGTATGGAACCAGAAAACCCGTTTTACAGATACATGATGTAATTTTGCAAAAAAGGGTCGAATTTTCTTTTGTTAATTTTCCTTAATACTAGATTACATAATACATGGACAACTGGAAGAATTTTATTTTTTTGTATTTTCTACCCTTTTTTTTTCAAAACTGAAAAGGCGATATCGATCTACAGGGATGGTGTAGGAAGAAAAAAATCTTTGCACCGGCGGCCACGGCCTTTTTCTGTGCCAAAGGTGGCTGACGGCCTTCTTCGCGGTCTGCCCTGTGTCGACGATCCTAATAAAAAGCCGTCAACACAAGTTCTAGCCGTCGAACCTTGACGTTTTTCTCTACAAGTTGTTTGCACATGTCTATGTCCGGAACACGAGGCCCCAGAGTGACAGCAACTGGGATAACCGGAGGGGAAGGATTAGATATGAGGATTACATGTTTTCACGGAGTGTTAATGTTTGCTCCGGTGCTCTATTAAAATGAGTACCTTAATTTCCAGTAGATTCCCTAGAGGCCCGGCTGCCACCGGCTGGTAGGACAAAAGATGTTGTGCAAGTTTCTCATTGCGAGCACGTACGACTAAATATGGAACACATGCCTATTGATTGATTAGTACTTGGACACCGTTTTATTATTATCTGCAAATGCCCTACCTTGATTATTACATGAGTTTCTCTCATCCATGCAACGCCCGTTCATCCATCCCTGTGCCTACAGTATTTTAATCCTGCTGTTTACTATAATCACTACTGCTGTCTTTGTTACACTGCTGCTGATATTTCACTACTGCTACTCCTATAAAACTGTTACTACTGATAAACTCTTGCGAGCAAGTCTTTTTCCAGGTGCAGCTGAATTGATAACTCCGCTGTTACGGCTTACAAATATTCTTTGGCTCCCCTTGTGTCGAATCAATAAATTGGGTTTACTTCCCTCGAAGACTGTTGCGATCCCCTATACTTGTGGGTCATCAAGAGGCGGCCGAAGGGGCTGTGGGCCCCCTCCCCACAAGGCGGCCCGGACAGGCCAGGGCCCGCGCCGGCCTATGGGGGGGGGGCCATGGAGGCCCTCCTCGGCTCCTCCTTTTGGCTAGCTCCATCCTCTGGAAAAATAAGATCTTCGGTGTAATTTCCTTCAATTGTTGATCTCCAGAAATATTGCATTCTGACGGTGCTTTTTCCAGCAGAATCCTGACTCCGGTGGATGATCCTCCAATAATCATGAAACATGCAAAATAGATGAAATAACATAAGTATCACCTCTAAATATGAAATATATCAATGAATAACGGTAAATTATGATATAAAATAGTGATGCAAAATGGACGTATCACGAAGCTCCGGGAATCAAGTCGATTTGATGCTCAATACCTCGCAATGGTGGTAGTCCTGCGGGTACCTCATCCGGAAACACGTCGCCAAATTCCGGCAAAACATTAGAAACACCAAGAGGAAGAGGGGTCATGTCGTTAGAAACCAAAACCGTACCCTGTACAAGAGCACAAGAGGCATGGCTGTAGGATCCTCACTAAATTCTCTCATGTCTTCTTTGGTGGCTAATGATACTAAGGAATGCACTCTCTCACTTTTCGTTATATCACTCACAACATTACAATTATCTCGCCTATCTAAAGATGCATCCTCCAAATTTACTTCAATCTTCTGACGAGACTCATTGACAATTTGCTGTGGTGTCATAGGCTGTAAGTTGATTTTCTTGCCCTTGAACTCCAAGTGATATGTATTGGCACGGCCATTGTGTTGCACAGAATGATCATATAGCCAAGGCCGACCCAATAGTAGGTGACACACCGTTATAGAAACCACATCAAAATCAATGCAATCCTTATACGGTCCAATAGCAAATTCAACACGCACCATGTGGTTTACCTTCATCTCACCATTGTCGCTCAACCAATGAATATAGTATGGATGCGGGTGCGGTATATACTTCAACTTCAGCTTGGTACACAACTCTTTGCTTGCTAAATTGCGGCAACTCCCGCCACCAATAATGACCTTGCAAGCCTTGTCAGGACCAACCAAAGCCTTTGTTTGGAACGAATTGCAGCGCTGAGTAGATGCACTAGGCAACACATTAAGAGCACGCTGCGACACAACAATAGTGCGAGCATCAGACGGATATGCATCTTCACCATCAGTGTCATAGTCATCATCTTCTGGAGCATTAGGATCAACATCATCTCCAGTCTCATACTCATTGTCCTCATTGATAATCATGACTTTGCAGTTAGGACAATCTCTCCAAAAGTGACCTTTGCCACCACATGTATGACAAGCCATATCACGGTTGCACGCGGTAGACACGCTAGAACCACTCGTACTTGCAGCAGATTCGGACTTCTTTGCATTAGACACATTGGAGACCGGCTTGCTAGGCGGAGTAGAGCAAGGGGCGGAGCGCGTCGAAGGCGCCGGCGCCGTAGGTGGGGCCGCGCGGGGTGTGAAGCGCCCAGCTCCTGAAGTTGGACATTTAATCTTTGCTTCGTCAGCCAACTGTGATTCAGCTTCTCTTGCATGATGTAGCAACTCATTCATAGTGGTGTAACTGTAATGACGAACAATGCCTTTGATGTCATACTTCAAACTATTGAGAAAACGAGTCATTGTCATATCAAGGGATTCTTTGACATGGCCACGCTGCATGAGCATCTCCATCTCCATGTAGTATTCATCAACAGTCTTCACACCTTGTCTCAATAGGGTCAACTTATTAAATATGCTGCGCAAATAATTTGTGGGCACAAAACGCTCAGTCATTGCCGCCTTCATAGCACCCCATGTGATAATAGGCTGTTCACCATCTTCCTCGCGAGCACGAACAAATCGATCCCACCAACGCAAAGCATAACCATCAAATTCAGAAGAAGCAAGCTTTATCTTTCTATCTTCAGTATAATGTGGATGTAAACTCCATAACTTCTCAATCTTGAGCTCCCAAGTGAGGTATTCTTCAACAACAGCTCCTCCTTCAAACTTGGGTATAGAAAACTTGGGTTTACCCAATCCATCTTCGTCATCTTGTCCACGACCATTGCGGCCAAGTGGAGCCCAACCTCGAGGACGATCACCGCGACCAGGGGCTTCATCAGCATCTTCATTTTGTTGTCGATGTTGATTTGTAAGGTTCTCAACAAATATTTGCAAAGTTCGAAGAGTGCGTTGTATATCCGTCATTTGATCTTGCATTGTAGTGACGGTCTCATTAGTAGCATCCAGCTTTTGGGAGATGTCTTGGACCGTCCCATTAAGCACCTCATCCTGAGCGCGGAATTCACGTCGCATCTCATTACGAAGAGCCTCAAACTCCCTCCATGTGATGAGATCTGCAGCACTCTTGTTTTCTTGGTTAACAAGTTTTTGATCACTAGCAGACATCGTTAGTAGATTAGTTCACTAAATCAAAAATATATGGTGGTACTCTCACAACTCACTCAAAAACTTATAAGAAAAGGAAATCTTACCGTTCCAAAGTAAATTAGTGTTGCTTACCACTTGTAGGAACAACTAGTGCACGGATGTAGCGAAGCGAATATCAAGGGTATAAGAACAAATCACAGGGCAAAACAGGGTATATGTGGGGCTGTAGGTGGGCTACCTATTTGCACCAATAACAAGCTCTAGCACTGACCGTAGACAACCAATGATACTCACACTAGGCGATATAATGGGGCAATGCAACTATATGTAGGAAAGGTTGCAATGCACTAGAGAGATGCTAGCAAAGCTCAACGAGACAGACACAAGATTGCTCAACTATGGGTGCAGCAAAGTAAACTTAGGTCTTCACTTGATTCAACTAGCACTTCACTTTTTCTTTTTGGATTTTTCTTTTCTAACGCAGCTATGTAGCTCTTTTTGCTTCTTTTCAATTTTTTGTTTATTTTTTGACACAACTCCTTGATAACACGGCCAACAAGGTATGCAAAGCACCAAAACTCTAATGAGCAGCCTGTCGAGCGGTAAAACTAGTCTCTTCTGGGGAAGTTCCTAGTAACTTTAGATCGATAGGCTGTGTCTATGGTTGGAAACAAGCACACTGTACGCTATGTGGACTCGGAGTAACAAAACTGACACTAGACGATGATAGAGACTCAAACCCTAACAATACTAGATGCAACAAAAAGATACGCAAAACAACTACGAAAAGCAACTTAAACTTGAAATTAGTGCAATCTAAAGCTATGGCACACCCTAACCCTATTTTTTTTGGCTTTTTCTGGAAAGGAAACACTCACAACTCAACTATGGGGTGAATTGTGGATGGCTTAACGAGGGAAACCGAGAATCTGATACCAAGATGATAAGGGGTGGCCCGATCTTCTCAGTCAGCAATGGTGGTGATCATGATCACGGGGTGATAGCAGCGGAGGTAACTTGGATGAAGTGAATGATAACTTGTATGACGCAATGAGATCTCTCGATTGGTCTCTGTCGCTAATGCAACAGCTCTCAAACCTGCAAGATATTCGCAACTCCACACACTTGCGCACGTAGCCGCCGACCACAAAGCGGTAAGCTGCAACCGTCTAATTCCCAGTGGAACAGCAGATCACAGAAGACTTTATCAGGATCTACACAATATCAAGCAATATGGTGTAGGGAATTCAATAGTTTTGCAGAGCAAACAACTAAGAACTAGGGTTATCTTAAACGTGGTCTAAAGCAGCTAGGGGGCGTCCTGGGCACTTATATAGGCGTCCGGGACGACCTCTGGTCGAAAAAGTACGAAAATAACCGACCCAGAATAGATCTGGTCGAGACAGACTCGGACACGGCCGGTCTGGGGGCCGGTCGACCGGGCCTGGGACCGGGCTGGCCGGTTCAAACCGGGCCAGGGACCGGGTGGCAACCGGGCTCTGGAATTGTCGCGCAGTAACCCGTCCGGTTGCAGTCAGCGTGGCGCCCGGTTGGCGCCGGGGTGGATCCGGCCTGCCGCCCGGTCGGACCGGGCCAGGGACCGGGCGCGCCGGCGTGGCGGCCGGTCTTACCGGGTGCTAAGCCGGCCTGGACTTCGTCTTCTCCTCTCGCGCATGCCTCCCGCTCCTCCCTCGCGCGTCCATGAGATATCTTCATGTCCAGCTCCTTGTCCAGCTCCACGTCCATCTTCACGTCCAGCTACTCCTCTCCTCCTCGTGCGATGCTTGTCTCCTCTTCATACCTGATGATACATAAGTAATAGGACTTAGGTAGTATAAAGTTCTGATCAATCAAAGTATCGTTTAGGAACAAATTCACCTGTTGTTTAAGTAGCTTCGCACGAGCTCTTGTAATAGGTCCAATCCTAACTTCATTGGACTTGAGCTTCACAGCAGGTTCATCTTCATTTGGTAATGACGGAGGTGGTAATGTGGTAGGGATGTCCTCATCACTTAGGCATCACGCGACTACAAAAGTATGGTGCATTTATCATCCTCACGAATCTTGTGCTTTTTATCAAGACGCCCTTCTCTTTTCATTAACCACTAGCTCGATGGCCCATGACAAATTACACGGCCAGAGCTACTATTGCTAGTACGTAGTAGTACTCATATTTCATATCACATTTAATGTGTTTCTCAAGTATCTTTACTATTAAATTGGAGTTGGTCGTTTGACACTCAACGCGTTTGATGGTCGTCATTCGAAGCATCATGTCCGTTCAATATAATCTCACGGTCTCCGTTTCGTTGGATCTAATTTGGTAGCAATCATGGTATAATCAATCACGCTATCACTTAATTAGGAATGATATATTTCCTTGCCCAGAAAAAAATCTCAGACATTCCAAATGCTAATGGCAATTATGATCTGAATCAATCACGGTACATTTCCAAACGCTCTGCATTTATTTCCTTCACCTCACTATCCATCTATTGTATCAAATCAATCTTTACTTGCCTCCTCCCTTGTAGTACCAAATATGCTACTCCATACCATATCTACATCTACGTACTTAAAAAGAATGAACTTCATCTCAAAAAAAAAAAATGAACTTGGACTACACATATCAGGCAGGTAACACCGCACGCTCGCAAGCTTTCCAAACCTCGCCACGAAACAATCCATCTCTCCCCCGTGATGGCTCATAACCTTGGCGGCGGCGCTACATCGCGCCTCAACTCCTCCGTCTGCCACCGCGTCGATCTCCGGCCACTGGTGACGTCCACCTCCTCTGGCTGGTTGAACACGACGGCAGTGTCCCAGAACCCCCAAGCCCGGGCCTTCCCCGACCATGATCTCGCCGCACCCGCATCTTCTTTCTCGGCCATGGTCAGCCGGGTTCCTCTCGCTCGTGTCTTCAGTGCTGCTGCAGGGCTTTTCTCGGTGGTGTCGTTGCACAGCAGCTCCTCTCATAGCTCAACGTTCTGACCCCAGTTCTCGCCTCAGCAGGCGCTCGTTCGGTTCCGTTCGCCTCAAGCCTCGGCGGCATGCTGCTGACGACGCCCACCATGCCCTTGCGGGAGATGATCATGAAGTTCTTCAACGGCTTCCCTACCTGTAAATTAGTCATACTCAGCTGATTTGATTTGTTGTGATGAGAACCAGGCGTAGCCTTTCCCACTAGAAAAGTTTGCCGTAATTCATAAACCAATTTGAAACTTTGCAGGAGTTTTTGTGTAACTGAAGTGGCAGGGCAGGTAATGCCCTCCTGATTAATCAATTGTGATCTGAATTCTTGATTGATCCATCGTATTAATTCAAACTGTAACTGTATTCATGATCTCTGCAGAAGCTTTCAGCAGTACTACATGAGGTGACATTAGTTGTTTTCCATACCCATGGACCTTACAGCATGCCACCGATTTTGATATTCTCCAATCCTCTAGGACGGCGTTCTGATTCATCATCAAGTTCCATGTTTAATTTTGTCTCAAAAAAGGTAATTTATGAAAATGAGCTCTGGTTGCAATTTAGCTTTTGTTGTACAATGCAATGGTTGGACAAAATATATGGATGCTTTTCTTTCATGGATATCAGCAATATCATATATTGGTGGAGGCTTTAGTGAAGCTGCTATTTGTGAAGGTGTTTCTGATCAACCCTTAGTACACTCCCATGTTCTTCCACGCCGCCACTGCGGAGCTGCTCTGTTCACTGCCCTCTGTGAGCCCATGCATAATCTTCTGGCAGTGGTTTATACCTCTCTGTTATCCAACATGATGTCTCCCATTCATTCAGATTTGCAACGTTGTAATTGTCAGACATGGATGGTGATGCATACGAGGTTGTCCCAACAAGAGTAAGATACAAACTTGGATTTGGCATTGGAACCTGCACAGGAGGTGAGTCCGAACTGTAAAATGCTTGTTATCATGTCTGTAATCACAATGGAAATATTGTGCTCTTGGCTATAAAATGGTGAAATTACGATCAGCAGGGTTGGAGAATTTTAGTGTTGTACCAGATGGGCGGAGTTGCAGCATAAGCCCTTGGAGCTATCTTTGACATATTCCTAAGAAAAAGGGTGTTACATTGAACTTAATATACACTGGTTTTTGGAACATCCAACTGACACTGACATAGTTTTTATAATGATCATCTCTAGATTCTTTACAAATAACATGGGAGATTGATGAATTTCCGACGTATGGAATTATCAACTGCTTCACCCGCCTATTGATCGCCACTCATTGCCGATCGATGCATGCGATCTGTGGCTTTGCCTATAGGGCGGGCGTATTAGGAGGTGCCTGAGTGGTGCACGTGTAGATGCCTCCGCCCTCAAGGACAAACATGGGCTTTCCCGTGAAACACCCAGGTAAAAATAGTAGTACAATTTTTCGAGACATAGTGAAGATTGTAGCGTCCACCCTCAAGGACAAACATGGGCTTTCCGCTACTGCTGCACTAAGTTGATGCTGATTCAAGATCTCTACGTACGTATGCCAATATGTTAACCTTCTTGTCCTTTTCTTTTAACCTTCTGTATTTGAGATTTTCATAAAGTTTTGCTGTGGGGTTGTTGCCTCGCAGTCTTCTGGGTCAAAAAGAAAACGTGTGCCAATATGTTACATGCGAGAGATCTTGAGCAGACTGAAACTGGAGCAATGGATCAATATCTTTTAGGTACTGTTTAGGTATTGAGATTTCATGTAATAGCCAGGAAAGGATCATGGGTGTATTGTTTATAATGTGGGATCGGTGAACTGAACTGAAACAGTGTGTAGGAAAATGATATCTTTAGCAATGCTTGGTACCTTGAGCAAGATTTGTATTGTCCCAGATCATGTTAAATCCATTCTTTCTAACAGGAGTTTGCAGTTTTTGCTCCTAAATCTATCTGCTGATCAAATTGCTTGCTATTTCATTGTTTGCTGGCGATACATTTGTGGACTCAACTTCATTTTTTTGAAAAGAGTGAAATAAATAAATATTAATATAGAGAATTAATCTATGGTGTAAATATAAATTATAAAGAAAAAAATTTGGCATGCGTTGGTTGTTAGGTAGATGAGGGACAAGACAAGAACAAGATGCTGATGTTTGCCCTGGTCGGCCGATGTAGCACCGCCATCCTCCCTTCGCGGCTTTCCCACCGACGACTTGCAGCACTGCAGCCCAATGTATGTAGCTCCACACCACTGACCGCCTTGCAGCACCGCCCGTGGTTATCATCTTCACCCCCGATGAGATGCATGGCTCCAACAGAGGTGGATCATGGAAGAGAATCAACGGGCAAACGGGCAGCCGTAGTAGTGGAGCACGACGTCTCTGTGGTGGTGCGTGGATCGTGCCGGAGGACCTGCCTTCCCATTGCGTTCATGTCCTCGTCATCACAACGATGGAGCGTCGTGGGGGTACGCAGCCTGCTACCCCGCCGCTGCCCTTGTTCTTGCAGCGGCAACACGCTGATCTCGCTGTAACGAACATCACCAATTGTGGGAGAGGTGGTGCAGGGCACAAGCAAGCTGGGGAGGAGGTGTAGAGCACTGGCGGAAGAGAGGAGGGGCGGTGTGCAAGCACCGGGTCGTGGGGAGGACATGGCCATGAGAGGCGCCACGAGGGATAAAGGGGAACGAGATGCGTGAGAGGCATGGGGGAAGGAGGCGGCAGCGCGCTCCGCCAAGGCCAGTCGTCGCAGGGACGGAGACGCGTCGTGCTCCGTCGAGTACGACCGGCGAGCTCCCTTGTCTCTCTCCCATGGTGTGTGATCTGGGGCCTGTCGATGGACGAGAATGACCAGGGGAAGGGATAAGATTGTTGGTCCCACACGTAAGGAAGGGAAGCTACCACGTTCGCATGATTAGGCGACATCCAACGAAGCTTTACTTGGAGGTTGCGAGTGGCGCAGCCTTCAGGGGTAATGTATTGGGGATTTGGATTCTTTTCCTTTTCATACGAAAGAAGTACATTAATATATTTTATTTTTCCGTGGCAACGCACGGGCAGATTACTAGTTGTAATTTGTAAATCAATCTCGTAGCTAACTCTTACTCAGTTTAATTTGTTCGCGATACATATTAGATGTTAGCCGAGACAAGTAGAAGTGTACATAAAATAAATTGTGTCAAACGTGTACGTATCTATCAAGGAAGCGTAACGCATTTTTTTTTTGCAGAGAAACACTCCATGTAGCTTATGTTACTGGTGCATAGAAACTTGGCATGACAACATGGGATGGTGGCATCGACGAGCAAAAGTGACACCAACGCGATAAGATATTCCTTCTATAAATGTTCCTAGACTACCCGGCCAACCAAGCCATCCAAAGGGGCAAACGCTCGTTGGTCGTTGGATACTACCAGGCCGTACGGTTTCACTCCCCGCTTTTCATCTCAACCGTTGTATAGGTTATTACTTTTATCACTTCTTTCTTCTCCGGATAGCCAATGACGACTGGGACCGGAATTGTGCGGGTCCGGCGGACAGAGGCAGCGACCCGTGAGTTTCTGGGTTGCTCGTTTTCGACAGGCTAGCTCGTTCCGCCAGAGAGGTGAGAGAATCTAGATCTCGACCGACGTCCCCAATCCTGGCCTCGCTCCCCAATCCCCACCTCCTCCTCTCCTCTCCAATAGCAGCCGTGGAGCCCTTGCTCGCCGGCGACAGGAAAGATGGGGGAGGCGGGGCCGTCGCGAGGTCTGCTCAAAAGGGCGTCGTGGGGTGTAGGTTGCGGCAGCGCGCTGGCGGTTGGAAGTGGGGCGGAGCCCCGACGGTGAGACATAGGGCGGCAGCCGCGGCGACAATAGGTGGCGGCGCGCATGGAGGAAGGAGGTCGGGGTCACGCGGTGGAGGATGGAGGCCGTGGCCGCGCCGTTGGGGAGGGAGGTCGGGCGTCGCGCCGATGCAGCGGTGCGATGGGGCTGGGCTGGTGCGGGGAAGGGCGGCTGCTGTGCATCGCGGGTCGAGGGCGCGGTGGTGGGTTGGCGGCGGCGACCTGTGTGGCGGCGACGACGGCGTGCAGGAGGAGGAGGGAGGCGGAGCTGCGCCGGCCGCCCAGGTCACAAAGAGGAGGCTGGGGCGCAGCGTGGAGGTGACGGTCGGCCCGCCTGTAGATGCGAGGCGCGGGAGCGGCGATTGTCGCGGGTCAACGACGCGGTGATGGGCTGGCGGCGGCGACCTGGCGCGATGGGGGATGACCTGGGGCTGACCACCGGACGTGCGGGGACGGAGCGGCAGGTGGTAGCGCGGGGATGAGGTTCGTCTTGCTTCTCCCTCCTCTCTTTCTCTGTGTATCTCTCTCTCATCTCTCACTCTCGTTTTTCTCCTTTTTATCATGGACGGCGGCCGGATCTTTTGGAGAAAGCGGCGCGGTGATGGACTACTGGATGCCTAGAAGGGAGGAAGAAGGGGCGGGTGGCATGGCCTCAACGGGACGAGGAGGAGGCGGATTCCGGCATGGCCTGCACGGCTGCACTTTCTTCTCGGTACCTTCGCGTCTATGGCCTCCTCGCTGTCAAAATAGATTGATGTTTGTTTTAATTCTTGACTCAACTGAAATTTGTTTTATCTGCAGGCAGTGGCATCTAAAACGGTCTTGTCTCTTACACCACTTGATGTGCAGCTCATCCCGCACTACAGCTGGGAAGGAAGGCCCCAAGGCGAGCCATTTTTCATCTCTTACTGCTCTATTAATAAGAGATTTGCACGTCACGAAAAGAACAAGAAAATATTATGGGTTTTATGATGCATGGTTAGAAACATTTTGAGTTAGTTTATGTTCACGAAAAGAACACTAAAAGAGACGAACTAATTTGAATTAGTTTATCTACATTTTGCAGGCTGATATTTTTGTCAGTTTGTAACTCCTTAAATTGATTTAGGTTGTGTTTGGTTTTGGTTAATTTATAGAGGAATCAAAAAGGAAGAAGGCACATGAATAAGAGAACAAGGCGACTCTGGGTTGGCTCTCGTGGTGGCGCTGGGTGAAGGAGATGATGGGGCCGTTGTTGGGTGGAGGAGGGGGTTGGGGTGTTACCTAGAGCGCAGATGATGGGGTAAATTTTTTTCTATAAGGTTCTAGACAAAACTTGGTTCAATACTACATGCTAAACAAGATGGTTTTCCTTATAAGCTAGAACATTTGCATTGCTACTTGGTGTTTGTGGTTTTTTTACCTATTGGGAGAGAGAAAAAAGTCGTCTACTTGCTAAATTAGTTTATATATAAAATACTACCCTTTGAAGACATGGGTCTTGGACATTTTTAAGCTGTACTACATGGTATGGTAGTAAGTAGGAAACAACTATAAATTTAGTAGTCAATGCGCTCATGGATTTACTTGTGGGGACTTAATCTGTCTTTTAGCTCAGGTTTGATGTCCTAAGTTTTGCCATATGAATTCAATGAAGGTTACACAAGGCGATAGTTTAATCTTTTCCAGGATGAACTCAAAGAACCAATTGGGAAATCAGAAAACTACCATGATTGCCAGCTTCCAATTTCATGTTCCCCAATAGTACTGCTTAGGCTTTAGGTTTGATATTATTTCCTACAAGAATTCAGAAGAAGATTTCTTATTGTAGGTTTGGTGGATTTAGTTGACACATTGCTTGTTTGGATAATACCGTGAAAACATATCATGGAGAGAGTCCATCTGGTAAAGATAACGTCGAACATAA
>NW_025901101.1:0-29807 GCF_022539505.1 Lolium rigidum | reverse complement strand
GCTGGTTTACTAGCTGTGTGTGCTTGCCAAACATATGTAGGTGTGTATATATGCGGAATGGAATCGTATTGTCAGTGTATATGTACAACTCCCTCCGTCCACGAAAGGATGTCTCAACTTTGTCTAAATTTGCATGTATCTACACACTAAAACACATCTAGATACATGCATATTTGGACAAAGTTGAGACATCCTTTTCTGGATGGAGGGATTATATAAACTAAATTAAGTGTTTAGTGGAGAGGGCATGGCAACTTGTAAATATGTCTAATTCGTTTACTGCATGACGAAGAATACTAATAAGCAAGTCAAGTTAAAATCATATCCGAAATTGACAGTACTAATATGTTTAATTTTATTGCTATCAAATATGTCAAATTCCTTTGCTATCAAAAAAGTATAATTCTCGTTAATCCCAGAATTATTTTCAGTCACAACAGTACATTTAGCATTTTAACTCGATCAACAGAACTAGAGGGACATTTAGGTCATTTCAACACATTTTAGTTGCAGCCACAACTACACCAGCCAGTGAAACAAACAGACATCAGACTATTCCAACCTTCCAGCCCAGCTGGCAGCTACCGCTGATTCTGGCAGCTGCAGCCGTGAAGCTCCAGCCGAAACAAACACACCCTAACTGTTCTGTGCTGTGCTTATTTTATGCTGTGGAAAATTAGACACAAGTAGGCAAAAGCGGGTCAAACAAACACTAAAATGAACAAAAGCTGGTTGGGAAAATGGTTATGATATTCCACCGAAGAACCAATGGCAACTCAAGTTTAGCAGTAAAAGTGGTGACTTGACAAAATCACATGAACCTGAAGCTGGAAGTCAATTGTAACAGAAAAAGATATGATTACTAGTTCACATGTTCATGCCGCCGGCTGAGCTGCTGCGGTCACACAGCAGAAGCAACAGCGGCACAGCGCACATTGTGCTCTAGGATGGGAAGCGAGTCAGTGGCACCCTGTGCTGCCACGCAACCACACGGAGGAGGCAGCGCTGGTGGAGGGGTCCAGCAATCGGCTGGCCGGTCGGTGAACCAGGCATCCATGGAGGCCGCATGCTACCCGCCCACATGGAAAATTGAATGAAGAACAGGTGGGGAGACTACCGGCGTCGTGAGGGGGCGGCGAGTGGCAGACGAAGTCATGGGGCGGAGGCGGCGTTTGGGGAACGGGAGGAAACCTAGAAGCGAGATGGGAGGGTAGAGACCAGTCAATGCGTTCGTGAAAGAAAGACAGAAAACAATTCCTTTAGTTTGGTGGTGGCAGTGTGGATGTAAATAGCTCAAACATTAGGGGTAAAGAGATATACCTCTTTGTTTCTAACCCAAGAAGCTTGGGAAGCTGGCATTTTTTCGCTTCTCCGCCCAGCCCAAATTGCACTGCGGACCAGGCTGGGTGTGGGGAGAGCAACCCAGAAATTTTGACTTCTTTTGGGCTTCTCCGGCGTGTAACCTATAAGCAAGTGTAGAAGCCCAAAAGAAGGGGCCTTATTTTAGTGGTGATACTGAATGTGCTAGATGTCTTGGAGCAGCAGATGCTGTCTAAGAATCCTGATTCAGTTTTTTGTTCTATCTTGAAGCATTCTACCTCATTGTGATTTCTGGTGCACTTCAGGTCTCATATATTGTTTGCACTGGGTGTACTATTTCCACTCTGCCCATCTCCATCCTGTGAAAATTATAAGACACCGAGTTTTTTCACCAAAAATACATTGTTAACTGTTGTAATATCGTGTAAACATTTTCAGGATTACTCACCGAAAGCTGTAAACGAGTTCCTGGAATTTGTAGCATATTTTTTCTGGAGCTTTGTTTCTAAAAATAGGAATGTACATGCTGGTGCTTCAGAACTACTTTCACAAGGTGGTTATTTTTCTGAGGTATATTCTGCACAAATTTTTAGCATTGCTTGGTGCTAATGCATACCATACGGTGCCATTGTTATTTTTGACTAATTTATTTTCTTGCAAATTATAGGTTTCGGCGCCCGTCGCCTCAGTTCTCCATCTCTATGCTACCGTATTACACTTCAGTACAGAGCAAATTGAAAGTGAAGATCAACTGACTATGACAGTGAATTTTCTCAAGAACGAAAAGAATCTACAAACTTTGAACACTGCACTTGACACACTAGCACGGATTTTCTGTGTCAACAATGGCAAATCCAAGCAACGTGATAGTTTGGGGAAGTATGTGAGTCGTCCAGCAGACGCTGGACATCCCGATAAGAGACACACTTATAGTTATTCTCAGTCACATGAGCATATTTATTTTGTGGCGTATCTTGATTCTTTGGAGTTCCTTTGCGAGATACTATTATTGCAGCATACAAATGTAGTTTGGGAGAACTTCTCCAAAGGAAAAACAATCCCCAATTTGGGAAACATGACTTGTGTCCTAATGGCATTGGACCAATTCATTGATTCCAGCTTTATTGCTTACAGGTAAAGTCCATAAAATCATAAGTATTAACAAGTGAGTGATTTCTGATTTTGTAAGCTGTTCTTTTTGTTGTTGTGCTGTAACAGTTGTACCAAAAGGTCTGAAGAAGAGAAGGAGAGATTGCGTAAACAACGTGCAACCTTACTGAAATCCCTAGTTGCAGCGTTCAAAATTTCCTTTGTGACCAATGATGCTATCCAGGTACTTAAGCCGCTTGTCCTATAACTTATATTGCATCTTATAGTTTAAACAGAAAACCATTTAGTCATTTACAGCTGGGTCATGCATTACAGAATCCTCTGATCCAGCCTGTTGTTCTATCACTTCTGAGTATCATCATTTTGCTGCATGTATAAATTATTATGAATAAACATTTTTGCGTATTCTCCTATACTAGTCAAATTTGTGAAGAATTGATGTTTAAATTACCGATTTACTATTTTCTAATACTCCCTCCGTCCTAAAAAGGATGTCCTAACTTTGTCTAAATTTGCATGTATCTACATACTAAAATGTGTCTAGATACATGCGAATCTAGATATAGTCAAGACATCCTTTTTAGGACAGAGGTAGCACCATTCTTATTACTAATGCATTTTGCTTTCATAATCTAGAAGAGCTTGTCTTCTATCAATCGTGCCATCTCAAGTACATGGATAAAGCTTGATGATCTCATCTTTTTAACCACTTCTATGTGGAACATTGGTGTGGCACTTTATAATATTGGACATCTTGAAGAGGTACCCTTCTGAGGTGCTGGTCTTTTACTTAAATTTGCATTTAACTATGGACTTTTATATGATTGACCATTGTAACTGCTTCAGGCACCAAAGGCATTAGAACTATGCTGTCAAACAACATGGGCATACGCCAGACTTTCTTACTGTAGACTATCATCAACAGCGGAAGGTCACATCATTACTGATGATCTACCAAAGGATACACCGGAGGGTATCATTGCAGGTGTATTTGCAAGGATAGTAAAGGTGGTTGGCATTCTTCATAGATGTGGCTCAAAAGCGATTCGTGATATTGTTGTGAAGAGCCTGTTTGAATCGTTTTTTTATGGTGACACATCTGATTATCAAAAAAACTATTTGGTTCTGGTCGAGTTATGGGTGAAGGTATTATCTAAAAAAAAACTAGAGAAACTATCCCGCTTCAAACACTTTGTTGATGTGGTTTCATTTATTTTCTTATGCAAACTTTAGATAACACTTCAAGATTTTAAAGATGGCCAAGGTGTGGATAGTGCTCCTCTTCTCTATCACTCTCTTATGGGCTGCTCGCCTCCCTTGCCAATGAAGTTCATAGGCTTAATCGTAGAGCAGGTATCAGATTCTGTTTTGTTAAGATAAACAATGGTGTATCTGTATTTTGATCTCATTCTGATGCGAAGTGCTTTGGACTTGCTTTGGTTTTTGCAGGAATTATTAGCATATGGAGAAACGAAATCTCGTGTGACCATGCTCTGTGCAAATATGCAAAATAGAATAATAGATATTCTCTTGAATGAAATATATTGTTCAAAAGAATATTATGTGGACAGATCAAAGGTTTTAGTTAGGAAGGCACGTATACTCCGTGCATCTGGGGTGGAAAACATAAGCAGCTGTCTTGAGTCCTTGTCTGAAGCCATCTCTTTACTTGTAAGCCCCCCTCCCCTCCCTGCTGTCCCCTTCCTGTCCTGTTTTCTCATGTATACCGCAAGGATTATCTAGGACTCATTTTCTTACATGAAACCAGCGAGGCATCTTACTGGATCCATCTCGAGGCAATGCGATTGTGATCCATGAATTGGCTGTTGCATATTGCCTGCATGCACATTGTGCCCAGGAAGCCAATCATGGTGGCAAGGTAACTGCTTCATATGAATTGCTTGTACAGTGACTTGTATATTAGCTATAACATGCCTTTGCTTTGTTTGCTTATGGTTTTTCGTTTTTTCGAATAGGTAATCTTTGATAGTGCTAGGAGTGCTGTTGGCTTGTGGTCAAAGATGGGTACTTTGCATCATTGTTCTCCTGGTGTGATCTTTCAGCAGCAATCAGAAACTCTTGTACCACTTCTTTGTTCCCTGGTTGATTTGCTGGCAATGAAGGTAAGGCCATGCTAAAAACTATTAGGTTCGATAAGATGCAACCGCTGGCTTTTAGCAAGATAATTATGTGCTTTTACTTTATATCAGGGCTGCTTTGAGCTTCAGTTTGAGCTGTGCAAGTTTATCATAATGATATGGAAGGAAAAAAACTTACCCCTAGAAAAGTTATTCTCCATGTTATTTATCAACGGGCGCCTTAATCATGCATGCTGTCATCTCCCAATGGACCAGAAATTTGTTTCTTATGTGGCACGGCATCTTGGTGTTGATTGCCACAATACAATATTTTGGAGAAACTGTTTCAAAGAAGATTATCCTTCTCTTACTATGTTTCTTCAGAGGTTGTGGCCTGTTGATTTCCTTTCTCAATCATGTGAACACTCCTTTGGAAATCAGTTTGGTTTCAATGCTAGTGTTGATGAGATTGATAAAGTTGCATCATCTCTGGTTTCTGATGTAAGCTCTGTTACTTGCATTGCAGTAATGTAGTATGCATTGTCTTTACGTTTTTTTGATGCATCTTGTATTGTTTGATTTTGCAGGGTCCTTTGAGTAATCAATCAACCCATTTGGCTGGCTGTATATACTATGATTTGTCAGAAAGACTTCTGTCAAGAGGACAAGTTCTCCAGGTAATCTGTTTCTCTCATCTACCTTAGTGGAAAATCTCCAGCTATTATGAAATTTCCTTGATGTGTAGGTACTCTGTAGTTTAGCTTCCCTGTAATTAGAACACCCTTTATTGTATGTTTGCAGGCCATTTCATATGGAAGAGAAGCCCTCCAATTGCGCAAGAATCTCCTAAAAAAGAAGTTCAAATTTAATGTGGGCAAGTTTGTAAGTGGGGGAAGCCAATGTTTTGGTGGGCAAGACTTGTTTTCACTTGAAGCATGGGCACCAACGGTGGCTGAAATCTGGCCAGATTGCACCAGGCCAAGCAGCATGAAAGATTCTTTCCTTACCCCATGGAATATACTTAGATGTTATCTTGAGAGCATATTACAGGTATGTCAATAGTGTGGTATGCGTTAATTTCAGTACCAGCAAAATGATTGAAGGAGTTGCTGGAACATGTGTACCACCGTAGCCATCTATCACATGGTAACATGAGGCCCACCTACCTATGAGTGATGTCTTGTGTTGACGCTGCTCTGGCTGTTGGCAGTACCGCAATAATTTCCATAGTGTAAAACCTGACCTCAAGTAGGCTACAGACATTGTCACATTATTCATGTTTTTACACGACGTACTCAGGTTGCTGTGATGAATGAATTGGTTGGCAATGGTGCTGAAGCAGAAGTTTTATTGCGGACAGGAAAGGCGATATCATGTTTCCAAGGATTACCAATTTTTGCTGTTGTCTTTACATCAGTGTTAGGTAAGTACATCTATTAATGATCTATCTATTACTTCATTGTTATTTTTGTTCATCTGTCCATTCTGTCTCATGTTTTAGGTAAACTATACCACAAGAGACAGCTATGGGATGCTGCTGAGGGTGAGCTTAAACATGCTAAGGACCTCCTTGCAGAAAATGATGAATTCATTTCATGCAAGACATGCAAGTTGACGCTGCAGATATCAGTTGATGTCCAAGCTGGAGATCTGTTTTGGAATCTCTTTGAGAAAGACTTGCAGAAACAGTCAACAGGCAATTTATCTAGTGCTTTAGGGATGTACCAATCTGCCGTGGAGAAATTGAGTAACTCTGGTTTGGATTTTTCTGCTGGATCCTGTGATAAACTTTATACTAGTTGTGTGTTGTGCAGCAAAGATTCTATTGCAGAAACCAAGCGTGGAGCTTGTAATCATGGGAAAGAACCCTTAGCAGCCAAGGATGGAGTGTTACCTACATGTACTCCTTGTTTGTTGTTCAGTCAGATACAGTACGATAAACTTGTGGGATTGAAATCTGAAAGGGAAAACTTGAAGAGTGCCGAAAGTGCTCTGCCATTGGATGTTAAAGTTAAGAGGGCATCTAGAACTTCATTACGTTTAGCTAAAGAACAGAATGCGGCAGCTCATGCAAAGACTAGAACCACCCGATCTAGTAAGCGAACTGCCCATGTGAAAAATGAAAAAGACTTGGCTGAACTCAATAGCAAAAGTGACATATCTTGGAGCAACGAATTGTCCACGGATGGTTTGGTCTGTGGGAAGCTAAACCGTTCTCTTGATGGCGTTGATCGCAACAGAGATGACACATGCAATATGTTTGGATGTTGGAGCTGCCTTTTTGTTAATTCACTCAATTTTGAGTGCATTGAGAATATACTGCAGTTCAGAGAAGACTGCATTCGCCGACGCCATCTTGTGTCGCTTTTGTTAAAAACAGGTACTATTTTTTGTTCATGCTCTGTTAATGTCTCAAATCAAAATGTGTTATACTGCATTTAAGAGACACACAATTGAGGGTTTCACATGGTTATGGAGGCTAAGGGACCTCATTGTTTGGCGACATGGTGCTTAGCTATAAGTCCATGAAGCTAGAAAAGTGTGTGAGCCACAACTGTGCCAGTGAAACAAATAGTAGCCTAAGTTTCTTAGGCAAGTTGTGCAAGTAGGCACTGCCTGAAAGCTCTCACAACACTATATAATACTCCATATTTCTACGTATGATATTTGGAAATTGTATGGATCCTGTAGCTTAAGTAGTTTGATCTACTTTCTTCTGTGATTAAGCTACCTGTTGGTTATTACTTAGTTAAGTTTCTTAATTATTTCATCTTGTTCAGTCCTGATGTGTTGCCTATTGCAGCAAGAACCTTGGGAGCTCAGGGTAGAATACATGGAGCTCATGAAGTTCACAGTATCTACTGGCGGTGCATATCATTATTGTATTTCAGATCGCTTCCTCAAGGTTGTAATAGAACATACGGGCCTTGTTTAATTGAACTGATCATGAATGAAAATACTGGCGATTTTCTTTCTTTAGAGCGTGCAGAAATACTATGCAGTATGAGTTCCTTTTTGCTGAAGGGTTTCTTTTCAAAACAGTCAAGGTTTGTCTCATCAACTCCCAGTTGTGCATTTCACATGCAGAACATTCTTATTGTAGCATTTCATGACCGTTGCTATAACTATCATCATTTCATCACTATCTGAAGGGATGGTTGCTGCAGCTTCTGTAGTGTAGAAATGTCTGATGTTGTTTCATGGTTGCTGAAAGCTTTTGTGCTATCTCGAGAGAGTCCTTCACTTCTCCAGGAGGTCTGTGATATCCTTCTTGTAACTTTAAATGCTTAGTGCGTATATCTGTTCTACCTTTTTTTTAGTTGCTGCTGAAGTAAGCCTATTTTCCCCCTTTTGTGGCTCCTGTGTTGAAATACAACTCCCCTGTTGCAGGTTTGCAGGCTACTTACATGCATATTCTTACTATCAACGATAGATTGCACGGTCCAATTACCTTTGTATTCCAAGGGATCTCTCTCTTTGAATCATTGGGCGGCATACTTTCACCAAACTTCGGTTGGAACTTATCTCAATTTCCATTACCTTGCAAGCTTACAAGCATTGCCCAGAAAAACAGAAACGAAGGTCTGTACCATTCTAAGTTCACACCGGGATTAAAATAGTAGCACTCTTCATTTTTCTAATAATTTTCCCTTCACGTTTTTAGGGTGTCACTGGAGATTTCGCAGACAAGACAGATGAGGTTCCAAAGTTTCTAAGGTTTAAACTTTTAAATATTTATTTTGCTGATTTATTGTTTCATATGCTGTATGTACGTTCATAATTAAACTTCAATTTCTATATTAGGTTTTCATCGGCAGACATGGAACATCTTGAAAAGCATGTAATTGAATTCTTCCATGAACTTCCTGATGTACCAATTGTGTGCATTAGTATGCTTGGAGGTGATATTGTGAATGTTCTTGGGGAAATACCTTTTATCCCTTCCCCTTTTCCTGCTTGGCTGTTGATCTCAAGGTTTGATTCAACAAACAAGCCTACCACGATGCTTCTCCCAGTGGATCCTATTTCGAAAGGTGTGTAGATTTCCTGTTGTGATTGCATACTGTACTATAAGTTGATATTGGGTCTCTTGCTCTTTTTATTCACATGTTTATTGTTTGACAGAAGCAGAGAATAGAGGCTCTTCTATCGAAGAACTGGATAATCCAACTAGAACATCAGATGAGAAATGGAAGTGCCCTTGGAGCTACAGTATAATAGATTATGTGGCTCCAACTTTCAAAAAGCTACTTGAGGATAATTTTAGATCCCTCTCTGGTGCAACCCACATTCCAAATGATGGACAAGCACAAACCATAAGGTGGTGGTCAGATAGAATGAAGCTCAATGATGACCTTAATGAAATATTGGAGTAAGATTTCTTCTGTCTGTTATATGTAAAGCTGTAAATATTTTACAACGATACTCTAGATATCTTGCTGAACATGTTGTTGAAAATTTGTGTTGTCATGATAATATTATATTTCAATAATCATTTTTTCCTTTGTTCTGATATCTTGTTTATGGTTTTGAACAGAAACATTGAAGAATTGTGGCTAGGACCCTGGAAATGCCTGCTCCTGGGCCACCAATTAGCTTACCAACATAGCGAGGCAGTGCTGGAAAATCTTATCAGTGGTCTGGAGTCAGAATTTAAACTTGAAGTAGATCCAGCACTCATCAAGGCCATCCTTGGTGGGGTTGCATCAGTGGATGAATTGAAAGAATGTGTTTCTCAACTTATATCATATAAAAGTTACTTTGGCAGGGGAGGGTGTTGCGGAGGAGATAGACTTAGAGCCTTCTCTTGCCAGACTGATGCTGAAGCTCTGACGACCCTCGAGCATTTATGCAATGGTATAGTGGATGAGCTATCTGAGCCAGTTGATAGAAATCCGGTCATTTTAGTCCTGGATATTGATGTGCAGGTGAGTAACATGTTATCCTTATTGTTGTCTATTTCTTCTGTTATTAAAAATGTCTTTTTATCTCTGCGTTATAAGTTTTGATGGATGTTCTGCTTTACTGATTATCTGCTGGAAGGGATAATTACCGTGAATGCTGTGTCATCTGCATCTAGCCTGACATGCTCTAATGTAATTCATTTTTGTGATAAATAATTAAACAATGGGTGAAATTTACACTGTAAGGCTAGATCTTCCATAGGTAAAGTTCAGTCATCTTAGCATTTATGTTGCTTGGGTACATACTGTGTGCTTCAAGTTACTGCATCATTCTCAAAAAGGATAGGTTGTACTGCTAGATTTCTTGTATTGTTTGTCTAGCAAGCAGCTTTTTATGATACCCCATCATATATCTTCTTTAACCTCGACGTAAAATGGCTGAATGCAGATGCTTCCTTGGGAGAACTTGCCTGCTTTAAGGAATCAAGAAATATACCGCATGCCATCAATGAGAAGCATCCTTCTAGCATTGGCTAGAAGCACTAATCATCACAATGATGCCAGTGCCATGGTCCCTCCTTTTCCTGTTATTGACCCTTTCGACGCATTCTATCTGCTGAATCCTAGTGGTGATCTGATCAGCACACAAGACGAATTTTATCAGTTGTTTAGAAACTATGAGTGGAAGGTAACAATGATGTGCTTACTCTTGTTCAAACAACCTTTTTTCTCACTGTGTATATTGCAAAAGAAGAATTTTCCTACATGTGTTGTATAAAACAAAACGTGGTTTGACATGCAGAAGTGGTACACTTACTGCTCTCTTTACACTCCACAAATAATAAATATAAATGGCTAAGCCATGAATCCAAGAATAGACGCAAGCTTTGTTAAAGGATAAATTTGGATTATTCTTAAAGCATATAATTGTGATGCATCAATGGCATGCAGGGAAATGCTGGGGATGCTCCAACAGCTGAAGAGCTTGTCTTGGCCCTCAGGAATCATGATCTTTTTCTTTACTTCGGACATGGAAGTGGTAATGCACTATGGATATAAATAATGATAGTTTTGTCATTTTGTTGACTTTTGGGTACTGTGCTTGTGTCGGAATCATTTGAACTTGGGACAGCTTCAGCCTTTGAAGCTATCTATGTGTAGTGCACTAGTACCATAATATCAACCTTACAGGATACAAATAGCAGTTGCTAAAAAACACTCCGATTTTATGTCACAATCTGATATTGGCATAGCTACCCTTGTGAATTTAATTTGTACAAAATGCTCATCCAGCTTTATTGAAAGCTTCCATGGGAACATTAACTAGATGGCACCATAATTTTGGGCTATAAAACTTATCACCTATACTACCTCTGTCCATAAATAGATGTCTTAGATTTGTCAAAATTTGGATGTATGTAGACACTATTTAGTGTATAGATGCATCCAAATTTAGACAAATCTAAGGCATCTATTTATGGATGGATGGAGGGAGGAGTAGCAGTGGCATATGTATCAGTAGAAACTACTGCTTGTGATGCTAGTGCCTACTAATGTCTCAAGTTCATGCTTTACTGTCTAGGAATATGAACTCCAATCACTAAGAAGAAAGAATTGTTCACTAAATACTTGTTAAAAACTGGTAGCTCAGGTAGGTACCTGTTGTACTAACACGGCTAGTCTGGAACAATGTTGCAGGAAGTCAGTATGTCTCTGGAAAGGAAATTGAGAAGTTAGATAACTGCGCAGCTGCTCTTCTTATGGGTTGCAGTAGTGGGACACTTCATTGCAAAGGAGGTTATGCTCCTCAAGGGGCACCTTTATCTTATTTATTTGCTGGTTCTCCTTCCGTCATTGCAAATCTCTGGGATGTCTCGGATAAAGATATCGATCGATTTAGTAAAGCATTGCTCAGTTCATGGTTGCAAGAAAATTTTAAGGCCACCAAGACTTGCCCTAAATGTTGCCGCTCACTAACACATGAATTTGAGACCATGACCATTGCTGCAAAGGATAATGGTAGGCAAAGACGAAAAGGTACACGACGAGGTCAGAAGCAGCAACAGACAGCAGAGATAGATGGCGGTAGTAATTGCTGTAATTGCAGGCACAGGCGAATAGCTTCGCATATAAGTGAAGCTAGGCGTGCTTGTAGGCTTCCGCTTATGATCGGCGCATCTCCTGTTTGTTACGGTGTGCCTACTCTCATCAGAAAGAAGTAATGGTCTGCGATTGGTGATTCAGATCAGTCCTACTCCCTCCGTCCCGCGGAAAGTGTCGGATAGGGCTTTTTCCGAAAACCCCCTCGGCGAAATCCCGACAAGCCCAGCAGTCGACACGCTTCTTCCTCTCGCTCGCTCCGCTCACCCATCTCGCGCACCGCGCAGAGCCCCGGTGCTGCTCCCCCTCCGCCGTCCAGCGCGGCCGTATGGCTCGACCTTGCTGCTCCCGTCCGCCTTCTAGCTCACCCGGGCCGCTCCCCTCCGACGTCTGGATACCCTGCACTGCGAAGGTTAGATTTTTTCTGCCCAAGATTGGATTTGGCTGTACAATACATCGCCGCTCTCTTGCTTCCCCACGCCGCCTTGCTGGATCTGGAAGCAACGCTGGTCGATATGATCCCCAACGGTGGGGAGGAACTCCAGGTCGCCATCCTCGTTCTTCACCATCGGTCCGTCGCCATTGATAATGGAGAGGAGATGGCCACCGTTGTGGAAAGGATCTGGGAGTCGGTCTTCCCCTTCCGCGGCATCGCACATCAAACTTCTGGGTGCCCACCCGGGCCACTCGGCGCAATATCTAGACCCGCCCCTGACCCCAGCTAGCTGCAGCTTTGAAGAAAATGGAGAACCAGAGCGAGAACCTGACAGAGACTAAGGCCAAAGCAAACAGGAAGATGAGGTAATCCTAGTACAGCAATGTATTATCCTGTGACCAATGTCTTCTGCAATGGTCATTCATACCTGCTTGCTTCTACCTGTATTCTGATGTTAATTTGTCTCTGCTGTCAAGTGTCAAGTGAAGCATTTCTGTATTCATTTATCTTCACACGATTGTAGAAATTAGGGGAGAGATTTGAACAGCAGGATAGTTGCAGAGATTAGCAGAGTAACAATATTTGCAGATTAGCAGAGTAACATACTTGCAGATTCATGCAAATTGTAGAACGTCTAATATTGTTCGATGGAGGAGACAAGATTTAATTTCAGAAGTTAGGACTCCGTTGGAGAAGAATTAAATTCATATGGGGGTTTTTGTAAAACTTCATTTCTATTAGCCGTCCGACACTCTCCGTGGGACGGAGGGAGTAATTTTGTTTCATGTTGAATTGGTTGTGTACATAGGCTGTAGGGAAGCATATATGTATAGATGGATACTTCAGTTAAATGAAAAATTGTTGCTGAATTGTTTCATGTTGAGTTGGTACCATTGAATGAATGAATACTACATGCTGAATTGTTTCATGTTGTGTTGGAAATGCACCTTAACTGCAAATCGTTGATGGTAACTGCAATGTTTTCATTTGTTTGGTAGGTGTTGGAGCAACCGAGCGGATAGTCACCAATGTTCTCCAAACAAGGGGACGAGGGTGACAAGTCTGGACCGAGGCTGCTTCACTAGTTGTGTGTGCTTCGACCCTATCCATGTTGTCTCTGGTGGAGTTTTCTGCCATCCAGATTACCCTGTGTCTGTGTCCTCTTCCCTGGAGCTGATGATCTTGGTCCTGGATATCGCCATACCTATACTGCCGGCCTTCAGGTTCGTAAGCAAAAGGGGCCAATGTATAAGCTTGAGTACCTTCTGTTTGTGAGAGAACCTGTAGGATAGTATCAACACCTAACGTGTTGACACACTGATGTGTCTGATAGCTGAATTCGTATCATGTTAGGTTCCTGTTGCAGTTCAATTCCTTGAAGGAAAGCCTTATACCATGTGGTGATGGTGGTATCCTGTCCCATGCTGTTGCTCATGTTGCTTCTACAATCAAGGTGTGTTATCAAAAAGAAATTACTCATGTCACAATTGTTTATGGGCTCCTTACCCTCCCCTAAGATTGGAGCTGCTGTACCTGATGCTAGGGCCAGCTGTACGCAATATTCTTACTTATAATCAAATACCTTCTGCAATGGCCATTCCTCTGGGGAAAATCTTTCATTATATTCTCCTATTGTTAAATAAGATTATCACTTGTCAAACAGAGCAAAGTTGTAACTTAGACTTTATTCTGAAAAAGTGTATGTTGACGACTTAGCAAGATGACTAGCTAATCGTGTGTATTGAATATATAACTCTTATAACTTATAAGGAAGTATACGTATGTTCTGCCTGGTTCCATATGTACTGTGACCTTGTGTTATGTTTGGCTCAGATTATGCTGCTGTAGTACTGAAACCAGAGTGCGGAGTAACTTGCTTAGCATTATATTGATAAATTGTTAGAAAGTTGGCCATTGCTTCCAGCTAGTGCAGTGCAAGTTTGAATAGGTTGCCTAGAACAGTTTAGCTCTGGCAAGGAATAGCTGAAACTGAATCTGAACCTGCTTGCACTGCCATGATTTGTAAAGCGAGTTCACACTTTCCTGAAACTGAATACACAATGTGGATAGGAAATCATGCCATACTTGAGATAGAGATAGCCGGAGAGGTAGTGCCAGTGTTGTTCCTTGCCTTCTGTGTGTTTGCTCTAGTGTGTGAGATCGATTGTTGGCATGGAATCGTGATTAAATGGTTTACAGGTCGCATGTCTCGTGTCCGACAGAGGACTTGCTAGTCTCATGTCTCATGTCTCATGCCTCATGCTTTACGTCTCATGTCTCATGTCGCGATTAAAATTATTGGTCCTGAGCACTGATCTACTGCTAGTCCCATGTCCCAATAACCTTGCATTACGCTTTGCACACTTTATAACAAGAACATGCACATGAATATCGTAGCCTGTTTATTTGAAACTGCAACATGCACATTAATTCGCTCATTGTCTTATTTGTTTTGTAACTTTGAGTTATTGCACTTATGCAAATTTACCAGGTACTTGCAAGTGAATCCAATGCATGAAAAAACTGGTTCTAGAACTCCATATGTTGCTCTTTTTCTTAAGCTATCTAGAGAAAAGCTAAAGCAAGGTAATATTCGCAATGATGTTCCTACCCATGAGCTAGTGTTTGCAATGATCTTCAAGTGAACATAGCAATGCCAATGCAGAAGAAGACCTCAATCCATGTCGAGCTGGAGCTACCGGCTAGACGGGGATTAGGTCTTTCCCTCCCTGCTGCAACACGGACCTGGCTGCAAGATGCTGTGTCCGCGGTGCCGGTGGCGACGAGCACAGCGAGCAGGTGATGCTGCTGCGGCTGCAGAAGGCGAGCGGCAGAGCGGGGAGCTGCAGCTGCTGCTTCTGTGATATGATGCCCGACAATTGAGGTCCTCTTCTACAGCTGCGAACTGCCGAGTCAGGCAGGAGCTGTGAAGGCCGGTGGTCTCCTCCGCGCGAGTCTGCTCCGGCAAGGCGAGTGATGCAGTCGAAGGTGGGCGAGCGACTGCAGCCGGACGTCGGCGTGGAGGAGGCGGCTGGGGTCAGGCCAAGTCGGGCGGGAGTTCCTCTGCATAGGGGCTCCTCCCTCCGAGAGGGAGCGGACGGCCACGAGCCGGACGTAGGCGTGGCGGAGTCGGTTGGGGGTTGCAGGCCGAGTCGGGCGGGAGCTCCTCTGCGCCCCACTGGCCCGGCCAGCACAAGCGGCAGAGGTCGCCCGCCTTCCGCGAGGGAGTGGACGGCGGCGGAGCTGCGTACGGCGGCGAGGGATGGCCGGGGAGGGACGGACGCGGAGAAGAACGGGATTTGGATTTCAGATCGGAAGGACCAAAACGGAGAAGAATTAAATTCTTAGGGCGTTTTCTGTAAAAGTTAAATGAATAGACGCTCCGACATTTTTCATGGGACGGAGGGAGTATAATGGGAGCTGATTGGAAAATAGAAAAATGAGGCTCAACTGAGCTGCTGAAACAAAGATCAGTATTTTTGACCACTTCTGTAATGGTTTCAGATCAGTCCTATACACTTTGTTTCAAAGATATGATTTACTTTTTTAGCTCTAGGGTCTATGCGACTACACTGTCTTGCTGATAGTTCTGCTTGTTCTACTGATGGTACTGTTAATAATACGATTTGCTTGCTGACAGAAAATGTCTCAGAATTAGATATTTGGGCTCAATTTCGTTTCGCTGTCATTGCATCTGTACTGCATAAAATGTTTCAGGCACATGTTCGATCCTAGACTCAGCTGAGAGTACTGCTACTTTTTTCCAGGGTTTTTTTTTTTTTTTTTAGGGAAAGCCACCACGCCAACTATATTAATTAGCAAATACTCCGTCCTTTCCGGAATGTAACACGTTGGGGAATGTCACGGTCAAATTTTTTTGCACTACGAAAAATAGCGACTTACCCGTTTTGCCCCTCCACCGCCCACTTGCTCGACTGGGAAATCCAAAATTACAAGGAGTAGCTAATCTACACTGAAAGTCCTTAACATACTTCTTCGAATTAGGCTTTCGCCCCGCTTTATAAATAAAGCCACACACGGCCAAACCGATACAAGGTAGAGGGGGAGACCTCTTTACAAAGCAGATCAAAGATAAAAAACATAGAATAGAAAGGAGATGTCACACCCTCCAAGGTACAACCGACACTCCTAACTAAAGATGCACCCCGCCTCCTTGTGAAACCACCGGACAACGTCATCTCGTACCCACCAAGTTATTTGCCGGGAAGGGCCGCCTGCCCTCCCGCTCCGGGCCGTGGAGCGCCGATCCTGCCCGCAGACAACAAGTACCAGGAACCAAGACCCCAATGTCACGTGTAAAAGACAGGAAGCCGCCAAGTCCACCCTTCGCCGGGATCGAAGCACCAAGAGAGGATCTAAGCATGCCCGCCGATGACAACGAGAACCGCCCACGGGAATCCAAGCTCCACGACGACGCCCCCAAGAGGGTGACGACACAAGGTGCCGCCGTCGCCGACACCAAGAACGGTCAAAGGTTTTCACCCGGAGCTCAAGCACAGGGGAGCAACCACAACGGTGCCCCCAAGAGGGACACGACACCGCGGGCGCCGTCACCGTTGGCGCCAAAGCGGCTGGGCTTTCGCCCGAAATCGACTCCCGCCGCACGACGGACCGATGTGCAGCCCGCCGTCATCAAACGAGCCTCCGAGACCGGATCCGGGAGCCGCCACGCGCCGAAGCACCACCGACGCCGGGAATCCCGCGCCGCACTCCACGCCATCCCCATGTCCCGGGAGATAAGCCACAACCACTGCAACGTCGCTCGCCGTAGAGCCAAACGTGCGGCTTCCAGGGCCGCCGCCCCGGCATCCACGCCCAACCCATCAGCCGGCAGCCACCACCATACGGACCAGCGGCGGGGGCAAGGGGCGTGAGAGGTCGAGCTGAAGAATGAGCGGACACCGATCTAGCACGCGGTGGCTGCCAACCGAAGGCCCGCCTGGCCCCGGACTGGTCGCGGCCAACGTGCGCGGAGAGGCCCGCCGGGCCCGGATCGGGGCCCGGATCTCGCCCGCCCGGCCCGAGATCGGGCCCCGGATCTCGCCGGCGCCGCCCACTGCCGCGCTGCGCCGCCCACCGTGCCGCCAATGGTTGCCGCCGTCGTCCCCAGCCGGACCCTCGCGCCTCGGCCCGCCGCCGTTGTACTGCGGAGCCCCCGCTGCGCGGAGATGGAGTCGAGCCCGCGCCGCCGAGACCGGCCGCCGCCGCCGCGGCGACGGCGACGCATGCCGCGCCGAGCACGCCGACACCACCACGAGGTCACCACGCCACCGGAGGACCGACCGCGCCGCCGCACCCCTCACCAAGTACGTGCCCTCGACGGCCGCCGCGGCCCGCGCCGTTTCTCCGTGCGAGGGGGAAGGAGGGCCCCGCCGCCGCCAGCGCCCAGGCTTTGCCCGGCGACGCCGTCCGGCGGCGGCGAGGAGGGGGAGGAGGAGGTAGGGGCGGAAAGGAGGCGGCTAGGGTTCCCTCCCCGTCGCCCACGGGAGCGACGAGAGAGGGCACGGGTCCCTCGCCATCATTGGAGTCAAAAGAAGAGCATATAATTTAAGGTATTGGTATTTTTTTTATGGAAATACTTGTATTCACCCAACAGTAGCAAGGATACAAGATCTGAACGCGTAGAAATACAAGCAAAACAGAAGCGGATACAGGCAGAGGAACTGCTGAGGATCTTCATCTTCATCATCCACAAGCCATCGAGGCGATCCTCCACCAGCGCGGACACCCGCGAAGCAACCGCCGTCGACGACCATCCAAGGAGCCGGAGGCACCCCGGCCCGAAGGCGTTGAAGAGCCGCGGTGACCACCGGCCCGGAGAGGCTGGATCTTCATCGCAAAGGAGCGACGGCCGGCGACACGCGCCGAGCACCGGCCGCTCCGGATCCGACACGGACATGCCGGATCCCACCACCGCCAACCACTCCCCATCCTCAACAGCCGCACCACCCCCATCCGGGCTCGCCGACCGCGACGGGAACCACCGCGGCGGGCCACCCGCTCCTGAAGCGGACCCCGGAGACCCCACCACCGGCGCCGGAGCAAGCACCGGCGGAAGCGGGGAAGAGGACTCGGGACAAAAGGCCCTAGCTTGACCGCCGCCACCGCCTCGCCGGTCAAGCACAGGCACCAAACAGCCTCCACCACCTCTCCGACACAAGCGCCGGAACGGGGAAAAGAGGGGGAGGACGAACACCACCACACCGACGCCATCGCCACCGTCTCGATCACGCCGGGAGGACACACACACACCTAGAAGCAACCCCTAACTATACACGACGAGGACCGGAGCTCCCCCCCCCCCCCCCACCTCACGGTGCCGGAGCGGCGACCGGAGGTGAAGAGAGCGGCGGACTCGCCGGCGAGAACCAGAGGCTGCGGGTCGCCTCTCTCGGTTACTGTAGAAGGTATTGGTATTGGTAGGTAGTACCTTTTACTTCCTCCAGGAACACAACACACATTTAATGAATGCGCCTAGTCATGCTGTCTGCTGCTTTCTCTTCAGAAACAAGTGGCCATCCTAATTATAGCACGGCAATCAGAACAAAAAACAGTAGAAAAAAGGGACGGGGATTCGGTGCACACGGGCGCCAGTGCACCCGCCAGCTGGTGCCCTGTGATTCGTCTGTTTCTATGTTGCTGGCTGTGCCAGAAAAAATTCGCAAGGAATACGCAGGCTTGGAAAAAGCCTGTATACGAGTTGTTCGTATTGGACTACAGTACATGGCTCAGTAGTTTGGTGGGCGGTGCGGTGCCTTCAAGTCAGTTGTGCCAGAGAAACACGCACCGAGGAGGCAGTGAAGGCGAGGAGATGGACAAGCAGAGCCTGGCTGCGCAGTAATGGTGTGCGGCAGATATAGAGGATGCAGAGTGGGGTGTTGACAGCTCATATACTATGGTGTGCATGCAGAACCAGTAAAAGGAAAGCTGACCGGTCAACAAAATAGAGTATACACTTTTGTCAGCAAGCCAGGCTCTTGGCTTCAATACAGGGTGCAAGATAGAAATGGGCACACTCAAATTTAACTTGATTTATCAATTTGCTTACACAAGAGTGCTCACGATAATAATAAAACCCATTGCTGATACTGAACATCACACTAACACTAGAAACACATACCCTAAGGGCATTTCCAACGGGGTGACGTAAACGGACGCTAAGCGACCGTTTGCGTCCGCCGTGACCGAAAATCCGTCCGGACTCTGTTCCAGCGGGGCGGCGCAAAGTGACCGGGCCATCTACGACGACGCAAATCTGGTCCAAATATGCGCCAGGTTGCATCTCCGCGATCGCGCTGATCGTCCTCCTTTTCCTAGCTCGTCGAACTACAAATGTGCGAACCAGAGCTCGTCCGCAGTTCCGCACACTAGGCAACGGATCAGAGGGAGGGCAGGCGTAACTGCTGAAAGAGATCCTTGAGCGGGAAGACGATGGTCCTCGTGCGAGAAGGAGAAAATTTCGCAAACAAGCAACTCTTGAGGTTGTTGTTGCACAAACCAGTGATTCAAATATTTTGTTGCACAAACCAGTAAATCTAGAGCTAATTGTTTGGCATGAGCTATAATGATCTGGTTTATACTGCTTAGCACTGTATTGGGCAATGAGAGCCCACCTTATAAGTGACATGGATGTGGCCTTGGCAAGTGAACCCCACGTACCAAAAAGTAAATCAAAAGCCTGGAGCAAGCCGGACCAGTTTGCATGCTAAAGTGAGAGTATTGTCCCGCCGAGACTAAGTAAATGGTATAGCACAAATTTTAAAAATATTTCTCTGTGCCAAAAACACAAACTTAGAAAATAAAATCTGAATGATTTTGTATCACTAGTATAGATCCGGCCACCGGAGGAGGTTTCCCCACCATGTGTCGATGGCGGTTATCTATTCGGTCTCCCGACGATAGTCGGCTGATAAAACGATTTTTTGCAGCCAGTTTTCGGGACGCCTTGGAACTACCCCTATGGTCGGGATTTCTTGTGACCGCTTGTGCACACACAGTTGGATAGATATACGGTTCGCCATTACACCTCTGGGATGCCCGACTTTTTACGGACGTCCAAAAGATATTAGAGTTGGTGTAAAAAAACCAAACCGCCTCTTAGCGGGAGCGAATAATCCACCCGCTTTTGCTATATATGGGTCGTCCGAATTTCTACGGGCTACCCATGTTTTCGCAGTTGTTGTCTGTAGCCGACAGACCATCTGAATATTATCAAACCACTCCGGTGAATAAGCCGAAGCGTCCGGTATCCGTTGTCATCGCCCTCCTTGTGATTCCCATTCCTTAGGAAAACAACCCAATTAGGTAACACTGGGCGGCGATTCCAGTGCAACATAGCCGTTGTCTCCGGATTTCCGAATTTTGTCAGATAGTTGAATTACAACTAGTCGTTGTGGATTAAATCAAGACTCGAAACCCGGTTTTTATTTGAACATCAAGTCATGCTATATTTGAAGCAACTACCCGGATGTGGTTTTTATTTGAGGCCTCCTCCAAAGAAAAAATCTCTAGGCGGGCGCATTTTCTGACTGCCTCTCAATCGATCCGGGGGGTGGGGGGCTATTTTCCACCGCCACCAAAAAAAAATTTATTGCCGACGGGCTAACCGCCTCCAAATTATTGGAGACAGGTTTTAATTTGGAGCACCTCCGAAAATATTTGATTGAACACGGTTAATTCCTTAGTGTCCATGGGGAAATGTTTGGAGCCTGTCCATCTAATAGCCATTCTAATCCTCTGTGCAAGCATATTGTTTAATTGCACAATCTGTTAACTAGAGCTCCTTGCAACCAATTACCCTAGTGTCACTGGTTTGTGCAACAAAATATTTAAGTTGCTGGTATTGCAACAATGACCTCAAGAGTTATTGGTTTATGCAATTTTCTCTGCGAAAAGGCAATGGCTAAAAGCCTAAAAGAGAGAAGGAAGACGACGCGTGTTGGGAACTTGGGATAATATATCATTTCCAGCTTCACTATACAATAGCACACCTATCCTTCCTCACGCTACAGACCCCAGGCAGCTAGGAGTACAGAGGAGCACAGTACGCGTTGAAAATTTGGAGACACATCAAGTATGCGGTGTCGGCACAGTGGCTGTGCACGTGGTACATATTAAATGCGCGTGGCAGGAAATACACCAACGATGCTCATATATATCCCTAGATACGCTACTCAAGTTCAGTCAGTACATCAGATGATACGGATAGGTGGATGGCTAGATTGCCAGAGCCAACGGCTCAGACTCACTCCACCTGGCAGGATCACTGAAGCTCATGTGCCATTACGACTTTTCGAGAAAAAAGGGCATATGTCATAGAGTATATACACTGAACACCTGAACATACATCAATTACCACATGTACATACAAAAGAGTGTATACACTGAACACCTGAACATACATTGCATATACATCCCCCGTGATTGTGTATATACACTATATACTAGATTTAAATGTGCGCCTTGGCGCACGATCCCGTGAAGCACGCGTCGGTTTATTTTTTATATAACAACGATAAAAAAAAATAAAGTGCTTAATACGTTTTTTAGGTTCTACAAAAGGAAGTGAAGGTTTCTCAAAAGGAATAAAGCATAAGAAATCACTATCGGAATAGCAAACACCTATTACAATCAGTAAAATGGGGAAATATATTAAAGTAATTAAGATTCTTGGTGTATCAAGAGCAACCGAAGAAAGGTCATCAGAGGCCACAAGAGACCTAGAACTAATAGGTACTCGCAAAACCAAAAGTCAACACCACTACAAACGAAAGGTAAATAGACTGCCAATTAAATGTGAGCCAAATTAAATACACAGTAAGAACCAGTCCTGGCCTTCGGCATTAATGAATGTTTTGTATGGCATATATACTAAGCTAAGAAAGAAAGAGAGCACCATAAACATAATTATTACAAATATATCATTGTAACCTAATCACATAAGGGGTGATAACACATTGCGTGTCAAAAGCTATTCAAAAGGAACAAAATAGCTGAACTGAAAAGGCTATAAACAACCTTACACAATAACACAACATGAGTACAAATCAATTTTTTAGATGCAACCTTAGTTCTAATTTTAGGAACAGTAGCTCATCCTCATTTTTTCCAGACGTTTCTCCAAACGGTCACATGCAAGAGATTAAATTTGATCAATTCAGCGAGAGATTTCCTCTGTCGCTTACTTGGTGACGTAGTGCATATTGATAGCTAACAAAGAATCTACGACAGGCTCAATTTAGTAGACCACTGAAAGAAGATAAAAAAAATATATGTCAACGTCACTCAATATTAGAGCATCGGCAAGCCAAGACAAAATGTTGTACCTAGTAGTAAAGGCAATTATATCCGCATGTTTATATTGATGTACCATCTACATGCTTTCCGCTGGCTTGGCCCCTTTTACCTTAACACAGAAATGATACCATACCATCATGTCTAATGAAATAAAGAACAGGTACAGGAATAATCTGTGCCAACAAAGATGGCAACTAAACCTCAACGTGTTTCCACTAAAGCACTATCACATGAGAAACAAAGACAACACTATCTTCTTTTCTTCAGCTAACCTATGAACGTGACCTCTTCTGCCACCTTTTTATCCATGCTAAATCATATTTAACATAAGACATGTTTATTGTTTTAGTGCTCCATCTTAATGATACAAGACGATGTAAATGGGTACTAATAAGCTAGTGTTTGACTAATGTTCGCACCAACGCTGAAACCTCACCTACATGTCCATTATTATTTACTGATAGAATGCTGGAAGAATCTCCCTAGCAAAGATGATTCTCAAGGAATCTCACATACACGTGTGTTCATTTTATAGGTAGAAGCAATTTACTCCAAGAAAACCAAACATTAGCTGTGATTCGGAAACATATATGCAAGAATATACAGGAAGATACCAAGAATACGAGATACTTGCAAGTATATATGCAAGAATTTACTTAAATAACCCATGTATCCTTATTTCCCTAGAATTACTTGTAGGACATGTGACATTTTGAGAATCTGAAAATGGTCAAACAATTTTATTTCTTAATCCCGGTGAGCATGGATATATTCTAGGACAAATAAAACAATCGATGGAAGATAATTGGCTGAGACAAGTCAAAGATATGTACATACAATGCAAAATCACACCCATTAGCAGGAAAGGTCAGCATAGCTAGCTGATTTATTTAAATAAAACCGAGTCAACAATACCACAAAGTCCCTAAATGAAACATGGACCTAAATGGTGAACTTTTTTTGGCTAGGTCGCTTGTTCATTTAGCCATCTATGATAAACTCTATTTAACTAATAGATGCAAACAAATAGGTGGCTACAGACAAGTGAAAGTCGTAGGAAACAGAGCTCGTATATTTGTCTCAAAGCTATCAAACAATACAATGAGTTATATAATTTTCTTCTTCCAACCGAAGGAAAGTAATAACACATTGACAACAAGAACCACTGTTCAAAAAAACGTCCGATTCAACGATTAATCGCCCGATTAATCCCTGTTCAGTGGTCACCGATTAGCCGATAAACTCATTTATCACCTGATTAACTCATTTATCACCCGATTAATCACCAATTTTTCTATTAATCGCTAATCGTCGTCCGACCGAGTTAACCCCGATAAGCGATTTCCTCAACATTGACAAGAACCAACTGTCAGCTAAGGCTAATTTCTTTATTTTGAGCGTCTGTACCAATTGTAAATATTTTGTGAAAGGTCAACAATAGGCAAATAGTGTACTGTGCAAATATATATTAATAAAATAAGCTATGTATAGATGCAGAAAAATAAAGAGAAATATCTACCTGACGGAAAGACAAACGTAGATACATCCGCAACACCCCCTGAAACAAACAAAAGCGAATTCAGGAAGCTAACTTTATAACACAAATATACATGAGGACATGGCAAGAGAAACTACTGCCTAGGGGAATAGAGCACATGCTAACCATGGGAAATAAAAAATATTCCAAGTTATATTATTCAAAACAAGTATCATCCAGGCCAAGGAAAATATATGTAGAAGAAATATATTTAAATGTGCGCCTTGGCGCATGATCCCGTGGAGCTCATGCCAATGTTTATTTCGTATAACGGTGATAAAATAGTGAGACTTGTAAGTTTCATAATGCACACGGAACATATACTATTCCAACTTATCAGTTAGTACATAAAAGAATTATAGCTCTTATGAGTGTTCAGGACCCACACATATCATATATAGCCTACCAATTAGATAACACTAAGCTAGAAAACTAAGCCACAACAATGGACCGATGGTCCATAAGAATGATAAAATTCTGGAAAGAGCGAGGAAAAGGCAAAGACCATTTGTATTTCTTACACTCGATCCCGGAATAACATGATGTTAGAAAAAGGCTCTATAACAAAATCATATGCAAATCTCAAGGTCGAAACGGTTGCTTGATCCCTCGCTATTTATAGAACTGCAAACAAACAAGACATGGCGTATCAACACTTTCACATTTCAAGAAGCGGTACCATTCTATTCTAGGGTCTAAGGATAAAACCGACTTCACAAAATGCCAGTGGTCCAAACCTTGGTTAAAATCAAGATGGTTTTTGGACTGGATGTAGAAATCAAAATTTGTAACAGTTCACCTGGCTCACATGACCAAAGGGCAAGAGAAAAAATGTATACTGCCAAAACAGACTTCCATGAGATGGTGTGTTCGGACAAGATAGAGAAGCTCCTAAAGCTTGACGAAGCTTGCAAGTTCCAGCACCAAAGGGGCACCTATCGCAGGCTGTCATCCTTCACAGCTGGTGAGCAGGCCCTGCTGGTGAGTGATGCAGATGTAGCTCCGCCCAAAAATATAGAGGCCGTGTGCGCATAGGGGTGTAGAGCCAACCTGCTGGAGAGGGCAATAACATCGTTTAGAAACCAAGAAGAGCGGAGGGCTGTGGCCGAGCAGAAGAAAAAAAAAATCGATTTCAGTACGTTCCTCTTTCCTCTGCCGAATTAAGCACGGTAATTTTTTTCTACAGCCGGCAACTTTTTCTGAACTGAACCGAACACCTGTAGTGCCAACAGTTTTACCTTCGCCTAGATTATCATGCCCATCCTTGGTCTCTATACAACTTTAATAGGCTGAAAGTAAAATAGCAATCTCGGAACCGGATACACGGAAGATCTAGGTTGTACTAAATTAGCTGATTACAACGAGATATCGAGAAAACAGGCGAAGCAAAAGATAGCTTTTAGCAACTATAGGCTTGTTAATAAACAAAAAACACAACACTCTAAGCTGCACTGCCGTCCTCAAACACTTGGCTTCAGACGTGTTCTCTTCTTTTCTCCAGTCCTAAGTCCTGACAGGTACTTAAACATTGAACACAACGCTGCAGATAGCCTAAACACCGATCAAAGTAGCTATATTTTGCAAATGTACAAAGCTACCTATTTTAATGCCATCTTGGCCCTGCATTCACAGCAGTGATTAAGTGAAACACCAAGTGATGACCAAACTCAACTTCCACATGCCATTACTGATGAAATGTAGTGCATCAAACAGTTCGCATAAATTTACAGTAGCACAAACTAAACAGGTAGCTTTCCAATCAAAATGGTCCTGGTATGTATAGATATGTTGAGTGGTGAACATTTGCAGCCAATGTCCAGGGAAAGCTGTG
Source organism: Lolium rigidum (assembly GCF_022539505.1). Taxonomy (NCBI): domain Eukaryota; kingdom Viridiplantae; phylum Streptophyta; class Magnoliopsida; order Poales; family Poaceae; genus Lolium; species Lolium rigidum. The sequence continues at coordinate 4,174 of NW_025901101.1, read as the reverse complement.
TTACATCTGTGAGGTAAGATCGTATCAATTTAACCTTTATTATGCAGCAATATACTATCGTATTTTAAAGACCGTCAATAGACACAATTTAGGAATAGTTTTGCACATCTTATCAAAAATATCAAGCTGAGCATATCACAGCATTTGCTGGCAGTATATTATATACTTTGACTTGTATGTGTTGAGAAAATAAATTCAGAAGGTACAATTTTCAGTTGGCCAAGTATCTATACACATGCACGACATATACACATTGGGCTAGCCAGCGGATATCATTTCCAAATATTATGTCGATTTTATGTTGCTTTGGAGTGATATGAGTAGATAATATTATAGGATATAAACAGAGCGATGTGCACATACTTTTGCAGTAGAGATCTCATCTCGGTTTTGTTCCTTGAGCCAATCCAACCGGCATTTGCTAGAGGATATGGCTGTCTGAAACACCGAAAGTGGCGGAGAAGGACCAACCGGTCACCGTCGACATTCGGTTTCGAGAGGCAGAAACCACTTTTGCTGGCATGCTGCAAGTAAGTTTACGGTCTGTACTGCATAGAAAATAGTTAAACGTCAGTATCCTTGACCATATTGATACATAGCTCATTTGTGTGGAGATTATTTCAAAAATTGACCTGGCAAAAGGATAGCTCTGTACTTCGAAGGGAACAACAATATGAACAATGTTAAAACTAAACCATTTCTTTATCCTACCCTCTAAATTTGAGGTCAGCTTGCCAAACCTTTATCAAGACAATTTAATGTTGCTCTTGAAGTTGTGAGGCCCATTTTTTAACTGATTCCAACTAAATCGTCCTTGTCTCCTGTTTTCTGAAAAAATGTAAAATATTATGCACTTATTCAGACTAACTGCAAGATCAACCCTTCATCCAGGATGCTAATTTGCAAACAAGGGGATTAGTATCCTAAAAACATGTATTCTATGCATCATTTAACTAAAGAGATCTTCCTACTACTAATTATTGCTTGCTTTTTATGTTGACATGTCCAACATGATTACAGTAGTATACAACTGCAACCATCACCTCTGAGCAGTAAGATATTGCTAAGAATTAAAAAAAAGCTTTTCATGACTTAGTGACTTAAATACAACAAAACCAGATTTGTACTTTCTGCTATTATCTTATTTTATCTTTATATGAAAGTATCTTTAATTCCACTTTCTTCTATTTTCCAGCAAGTAATCGGAAGAAAGAAAATAAGAACAAACTACTGGAATCATAGCAAAGTCTATTTTGTTTAGACCTGAAATTATCTTATAAGAATATGTGCTCTAAGCTCAACCCATCCTAGTGGATTTTAAATTGGTAAAGTGGCAACCATCTGTTTTGTACATGACTAACAATAACTAAGTGATTATCCACTTCAATGTGTGTGCATGTTGTGCTACCTGTGCAACCTTGATGTCATTGATCGAAAAGAAGGCCAGCATACCACCGAGGTAAAACATTATTATAAAGAAGCCGCCTTCACACATAAGCGGCACGAGTGTAAAATTGGTTAGCCGAACATTCGAGATTGTGGGGCAAACTAACAAATCTAATACTCAATCGATTGCCTAGTATTCACCTTCTCTTCTGGCAGCGGTCCTTGAAGATTGTGAGACAAACAACAACAGCTCGGACGAAGGAGCAAAATGGAGGAACAAAACTGAATCATAGAAAAGTCACTTGAAGATGGAGAAACAAAAAAGATGCTCTCCTGAAGATTGGGACTACCTCACGAAGAGACGTGCCATCTCATTTGCAGGGCCATACCTCCTTCCCTAGAGCCGTAACATCCTGCTGCACGGGTGCACCTTTAATAGCCTAGTCAAAGCACATAGATCAAAATCAGTGTCTTTGATTTTCTCCAACACGAAGAAACAAACTCTAACTGCAACCGAATCATACAAAGACATAACAAAGCTGATCATGTACATCTTTTGCACCAATCTTCTCATCTTTTATAGGCAAGCAACCAATCTCTGCTTTAATTACCCGGGGACCATATGTAGATTGAATTTAGACCATGTCACCGATTTGGTGCATACCGTAAACATGTAATGCTCACTGACAGCAATCGATTTGCATGATAACCACAAATCTTTGTGTCAATTTGACTCAATAAATACGAGCATAAAATGGAAAATAGTAGTAAGCAACCTGCATAACTGAGCGAAGATATACATATAAATTTCATAAGAAAAATAATAGTTTCCACATACACAGTGATATTTTATGCCATTACCTGCTACAGGTAGTTTTTAGCCACTACCCGCTTCTTGAAATATGAAAAGCATAAAACTAAACATGGGTCTAAACATGGTTTCGATGGGGTTTGATGTAAACCAACAAATAAATATGCACTGCGGGGCTCTCCCAAAGAATGCATTTTTTGTACTCAAGTCACACTTTTGTAGTAGCACCTTCAGGCTACAAAATAAAACTTCAGAGTTGCATATAAGCACACAGATTACTGAGTCAAATATGCATCATATCTGAGCTCAATATTGCAAGGTAGAAGTGACTCTTATTGTCGGTTGTCATCTTTAAAACTACCTGTTTAAAAGATTGCCATGTGGGACAGATCTAGAATTCCAAAATACACGTCTAGAAATATTCAGCTTCATCTTCTCACAATACCACATAAATTTATTTGAACAATTATTTACAATATCATAATTAGAAATTTGATGGACAGAAAATCAACAAATTGTAGTTCCAATAACAAATAAACAGTCTATCAACCAAGATCTCTATGATTAATGGAGGCAAGAAAAAATGTTCATGGAACTGTGACACGAAATCTCAACCAACTTCCATATAGCAACAACCTAAAGTGCGAAAGGATAAAATTCACGGTAGCTCATGTAGAATGAGATCTGAGTTATAACTTGATTTCAGAGATGAGCCTAGACAAATGTCACAATCTGCTCAATCCAGCACACGGATAAATTTCCCACCCAATGTAAAGTACCTGTTCTCTACAGTGCCTGCTTCTCTCAAAGATGCTTCTCAATGACACCAGCTTCTCTCAAAGATATTGATGGCCCTCCTCTATCTGAGGAAGAATCGGAGCAACCAACATGCATTATAAAATGTGCGATCAATTAAACAGAAAAGACGACAGTACAACACTAAAAGGTAGATATCTTGTACCTGCAGCCTGCTTATACATTTCCTCAAACAGTACATATGCAGCCTGCTTAGACATTTCCTCAAACAGTTCATATGCATAGATACAAAACATATCTGCACAAATCAAAACAAAAACATAAACTATGGGACTGGAAGAGAGAGGGGATGAGGCAAATCAAGAGGAAGAGAGGAGTGAGTACCTCGAATCAGAAAAGGGGAGGTGGAGAGATGGGCCAGAGGAAGATGAACCTGGCTGGCCGCAGCTCCATGTAGAGGGGCCAGGGATGGAGGTTGCAGAGCATGTCCTTCTCTCCCCTCAGCAGGCTGTGGATGAGACAGGGCTGGCCAGCCAAGAGAAGCAGGAAGCAGGGGACCTTGTCTGTTCATGGTTGGGGAGGACGAGGACAACCTTGGTGGCTTTAGACAAGAGGATGATGGAGAGGAGCTCAACCACGGACTCCACGCCAAGCAGCTCGGGAGAGGCACGAAGTCCCCCGCTGCTCCAAACCTCGCCGTTGTCTCCAACACCGACGGAGGGCGGGGAGGAGGAGCACCGGCGGCCTTGGCGGCGGCAAGCTCGACGGGGAGGACCGGGGACAGGCGAGCCGGGCGTTGAGCACGGGAGGAGGCAGAGCGGGGCGGCGGCGCAAGGAGGAGGCGGGGGCGGCGGCGCCGGCGCAGAGGAGGAGCAGGGCACGGGCGGCGGCGGGATGCGGAGGGTGGTGCGCAAGGAGAGAGGATGACGAATGGGTAGGGTTTGTTGTGGGATTCTCTGGTTTTGTCTCAGGCGGGGAGGAGGAAAACCCAAAATTGCCCCTGGTGGAGATCTTTTCCACAGGCTAATGCCACGCCTGACCAAACCAACTCCCAGCCGTAGCGACCGACGAGTGGACCCGGCCAAAGGTGGGACCCACAGGCGAGTCTCGGAGTGGGTAACACACGGCGGTTACATGTCTTTATCTAGCAGGGAGGACCAACCAGCACCCTTGCTCATAGCTCAGAACGAATGGATGAGATGTGCTTGATGGGAAGATGCG
>NW_025901100.1:0-15335 GCF_022539505.1 Lolium rigidum | reverse complement strand
TCAAGTAATGAAAATGGCTAGTAGGCCCTAGTTATTCTCTGATATTTGCTAATACTAGTGATTGTGTATACTAATTTAAGTACGGTCTGAAACCAGCATCAATTCTCTTCATTGTTTCATGGGCCATACTCTAGTTGAACTATAGAAACATTATGCTCACTTCTCAAGTGCTAATAACATCAGGACCAGAACCAGCCAAGTATTGATACAGCGTTTTGCTCTCGCAAAGTTTGCGAGGCAATGACCAGGGCCGGTCCATACATTTTCAGGGCCCTGGGTCAAGTCGATAAAAAGGGGCCCTTGTTGACAAAAATGTTTTAGAATGCATTGAATTTCAAAATCAACCCAGTACATAGGATAGATCCATGGTCTTTGAACTACAAAAATCACACAAGCAATTATTAATTTCTAACGGCCCAGAGAGTTAAAAAAGATTGATATTCTAAGTGGCACAATGAGATCATCATTTCATCAATTCATCTGCAAGACAAACAACATTCTCAAAATTTTCACTTTGTTGCTCTTCAACATTTACTAGGCTAATTACAGGGAGTTCATGGAAGAACTACCCGTTGTAAAAAATTGTCAATTGAACCTCTCCGGGATTCTACTAGTTCATCTTTTTTTTTCCTTGTTGCTGCATAATTTTTTTCTAGAGATGTACCACTGCTATATCCATTAATGGCTGCAGCCGTGCAGCGGCCTCGGAATTGGAAAGACACGGGGGCGGCGATGGTGCTATTCTATCTGGATTGGAGGATTTGGGGATCGGCAGAGAATACGAGTAGACGAGAGCGATGAATGCTGGGTCAGTAGGCGTTGTTCTCTCGATCGATTGGATTAGCAGTACCAATCTACTATACGTGTGTGACTAGTAGCTTGGGCCATCTTTCTTGGACCTAATCCCACTGAACTACGACCAGGGCCCTTAGCTCCGGAGGGCCCAGGGCGGTCGCCCCGTTGCTCCCCCCCCCCTTATGGGCCAGCCCTGTACAAGATGCCGATATGAACAAAAACAAACACATGATAGCTAGACTTAAAGTTGTTAGGAACAAATAATTTGGGGTCTTACTGATTCGGAGTGGAATAGGAGACACTATTGGCCCTAATCAGCCAAACAAAGTGGACATGATTACACATAATTAACAAGTTTAACGTCGCCATAGTATTGACTTCTTCAAGTTTTCTTTGTTGGTGGTGAATCATTCATCATCAACATCATCTTCATTTCATCGTCGGGGTTCCCATTGCCCCTCCTTCGGGCTTCATCAGTGCCCACCCTATGACGATAGGGTGCAATTCCATGACCTATAAATTATATAATGCAAGTGTTAAATTTTGTTAAGTAAAATTATCTACAAAATAAATCATGATCACTATAATCTACCACAATCGTTCAATTAAGTATTCATAGAAAGCTTCCACATACCGTATAAAATTAGGACAAACAGACATATGCATACACTTGCCGAACACATGAGTATAATAAGGAAAATCTATCAAGAAAAGCTAGCTTAATAAAAATACATTCATGCCATCGTAAATGGTCACTTGATGTGTCGCTCTAAAGGATTAAACTAATACTCCATCGGTTTTGCTATCCATACATGTATTTCTAGGTCATCCATTTGATCAACTTAATATAAGCTATATATATTTAGAAAATATCATTATTAAACTTTATATTTTATATTGTATATTGCTATAACTTTGTGTTATATTATATTATACAGGTCAAGTTGACAATCTAGTGACACATACACGACTAATAAACTAAACCAGAGAGACCTTCAATCTTACACTTATATGATGTGATCATAAACATAAATTTGATGGGTGATACCTTCGATCTAGATTATGGATTGTAGTATGATAAACTTTTTTTTTAAAAGATCTAGGTTTAATCGAATCTTGGGAAGCACTACTAAAATGGTGTAAAAGAAATGTCTACAAGACTTGCTAGTGTATTTTATTTTCGGTTGTATTCAATGATGGAAATAAGTCAGGGTTAAGGTTTCTCCGGCATCTATGCATACATATATATAATTGAAGCACATACGTGTAACAAATAAAATAGAGATAAGAGATTTGTGAGTAGTACATCCGTAAATACTCTTACCCCTAAAGCCGGAGGTGACAAGAGCTTCGTGGTCCAACCACTGTCCTTACAACCGCAAGAAACAATAGTTATTAAGTAAATTAATACAGACCAAAGCCTTAACCTAGATTATTGTGCCATAATCTCGAATGAATCACTAAACATGTACCGTTACTTTCCCCTTTCTGTCACTGAGGTTTCGCGGTAGCACGCCGTTCTTCACTCGATCATCCCACATCTTCCCTTGATCGAATCGAATGATATGGGTACCTACAGATCACCGATACGAAGCAAAGAGACAAGAATACACGATTGCAAAACTCCTATTAAATCCTTACACATATAATAAGATTATATACACATAAACGTTACGAGGATTCACCCCAACTCGCATACTTAGATTGAAATCACAATAATCTTACAATGGTCGCCAATTCTCAAGGAGATCTCTATTACAATGGTGATGGCTATGGCTATGGAGGAGATGGGAGATGGGATGGATGGACTATGGTGGTGGATCTCCTTCGGTATGGTGCAGATGAATCTGGTGGATGGCGGCTCTGTTTGGCGACGAATGTCTTTCTTTTTGGCGTCGGTCCCTCCACGAAACTTATAGGATTTAACCTCGGGAATGCAGCCGCACACGGTACGGGCGCACGGTAGGGCTTGCCCGTACCGATGCCCATTAAAGCCCCTAGAACTGCCTCTTCGAGCGCAGTCAAATTTGCAATGCTCCTGACGTGATTTTCTTCAGCAATTGAAGGTCCATTTGTCATTATGACGTAATTTCCTGCACACCATCAAAAAATAGAAGAGATTGCACATCTTTGCATTAATTAGTCATTAGTTGCAAGTTGACAGTCAAACATAGTCAATTTCTTGACTTAGCTAAGGGTTTAAACGCGAGAAAAAGTGGCGTATTTCACATCCATCAACTTCCCCAAGCTTAAACTTGATCCTCGAGCAAGAAACAAAGAACTATAAGGAACTTGACGTTTAAACCAAAACAACGAGAAAGCAAAATCACTTACAGGTGGTAGCCTTTTGAGTCGAGCACTTCTTCCATTTGAAAGGTTAGCATGGTTAGAGAAGTGCCAAGAATATAATACAAGCATTGGTAACTTGAGACAATCACAATAAAGATTATAAGTATGAATAGCTAGTTGTGTAAACAATCACTCTAGCTTAAGTAGTTAACTCTCAGTTTACCAAGGAACACTGGAAGTTTTATTATCATCAAATTAAGTATGAGCATTCATGTCAAAAGAGGTATAAGCAATGAAGTATCTTAATTACGCCTACATTAATTGATCAATGCTATCAAAACACTTTACTATCCATTCATTGTCTTTCAAGAATATTCATTTAATAGTAGCGAGTCCATGCCAAGACTTGAGAATTGATATCTTTCGGATTCCTTTGACAGTTTCCAAGCAAAAGTCACGAGTGACCTTTAGTAGGGATTGTGACAATCATGGGGACAGTGGTGCCCAAGAGTGTGCACAACAGTCATGTTGACACGCGTAAAGCAATATCATATATTAATGCATATGTTGACACACGTAAAGCAATATCTCATATTTATTCACAACCTTACATTTTGGCATGTGTCTCAGCTACCACTAAATTTCAATTCCATCGAGCAACTCCTATCAAGAGTGCTATCAAGTCTATCCAACATCTATGGAGTTAAGTATCTTCAAAGTTAAACCCTTAAGACAATTGATCATCATACAAGTTGTAATTTTAGACTTCTTCTTGTTATACTTGTTTGGCAATATTATTTCCAAGGCAAGACTCGGTTAACTAAATGAACTAGAGTAAGAGCTTTCACAATTAACTAAATATACAAATAAAAACTCACTCCCACTAGTAACATATCTTAACAAGTCTACTGACTAGCATAAACAATTCAAACTTTTAAAGTGGGATACATAAGACATAACTCTTGTAGGCGACTTCATATTTGGAATAGCATTTTGCTACATAGGAAGTTATGGCACATGTACTATACTTGGAATAGCATTTTGCTACATAGGAAGATATGATGTTGATTTGCTGGAGAAATTTTGGCTAAGGGATTTTGGATGCACAAGTCTTTGCTTACACTTTTACTTTATTTTGAGGCTCTAAGGAGGAAGTTTTACTGATACAAGCATGTATAAGGGTCCATAGTGCTGCACATTTCTTAATAAACAAAGTAATATATAGTTAACCATTTATGCGAGTGAATAATATATATCACTAAATATGGCAGTAGAAAATTAGAATTCATCAAAGCACATGAAACATGAGCCTTATACACAACTTTTTTGACAGTTTTATTTCCCTTCGTTTTTATTTTAGTAGCATCCGATTTTAACCTGATTTCATTCCAGTATCTCTCCTATACTATCATTACAAAATTTTAAGGTGGTGGTCTCATTATTATTAATGCAAAAAACAAATAAAAAACTATATGAAAATGCTCCAAGTTTAAAGGACAATTTATTGTTGCTCAAAAAACAAAGTTGTGGTTTGCAAAGCAGGATTTTGATAGATCCAGTGGGGTGCCTTGACATCTCCAAGCTTATGTCTTTCACCATTCTTGGATAGCTCATAGTGTAATGTTCTTCTATTTCCTGTTAAAAAACTTCAACACAAAACTCTCTTTCCAATTCTTTTCTATGGGGTGACATTAGTGGTACAAAAGATACAAAACAAACTGCCATAAAATTCTTAAACAAAATTTTAATTTGAAGTGTCCAACAAGTTTATTTCCTGATTTACATTCCCCAAATCTCAAAAGACCCAAAAAGAATCAAGTTGAAACTCAAAAGAATGCACAAAACAAAAAAAGGACAGAACTTGTCAAGAAAAACAACAACATCAAAACGCGAATTGTTCGACCACTTAGACAAGTCATGAACTTTAGCCAATTTTGGTGATTATAGAGGATAAAACATTGAAACTGTATGTGAAAAAATGAGTGCAATCTAGAATATTTATGGTGAAAAGTGTTCTGCAGAAAACTACAACTCCATATATTGCTACAACTTTTATATATCAAAAATGGGTTAAACATAATACTTTATTAAGACGGGAGTGTTTTGGCACATGCGAGCATATGCTCCATTTATTTGGAATTGCATGTTACACATATTTTGAAATTTTAAACAAATTGAAAATGAAAATTCGCACGTACATCTTCACGTGCTACACGCTCAGAAAGTCATTTCATTAAAAATCGACTTGTCGTGTGGCATGTGTAAAAAGACAAAATTCAATGCTAAAAATAAGGCTTTTCAAAAAATAAATATTTTTTTTTTTACATAGACCACAAAAAATATTGATTACTCGCGAAACTTGACAAACCCACGTATATTATGGAAATGAAGAACATGTAAAAAAGGGATTTCTATTTTCGTGCCCTCGGATCCTTAGTTGTACTCAGTTTTTCCCAGCTCCTTAGTTTTTCCTCAGTTTCCCCAAGCCCTTGTCTGAAACCCACAGAAGGAGCTCGGACGGGAGGATTCCCGTTTAGTTGACCGTTCTGTGCTGATGTGTGGAGCCGCGTCGTGTGGAGCCGCATCGCGTGGGACTGGTAGAAAGCGACCGCGTGGGACAGGACGAGACCGCGTTTGGTTGTACGTGAGCATGAGCTGGGTTCTGTCTTTCTCGGTCCAAATTGGCATTTTTAAAAGCACCTTTTCCCTCTCTTTCTCTCTCTGTCTTTTTCACCAAATTAGTATCAAATCTAGAGAAGCTTCCATTTCTATCTTTTTTCAATTATTTGTGCCTTTTGGCCCTCGTTTTTTGCCCAATATGGCAGCAAATCTAGTTTATAAGACGTTTTGATTTTTTCTTTGATTCATCTACTTTAGTTTGTATCTAGTCGATCTAGTTTTAGTGTGTAGGTTCACTCTTTTTAGTTTGAATGCAGTCCACTCTAAAAACATCTAAACAATCTTATATTTCTAATCAGAGGGAGTATCTAGTTAAATCTAGAAGCAAATCTCGATGCTAATGTACGATAAATTCACACCGTCGTAATAAATCGAGAAAACAAAGTAGTGCCAACAAAATATAGTAGAATAGGGATAGATAATAAGTTGCATACAACAACCAGCATAATAATAAGTTCTTAACAAAGGCAGGCCAATAACGAGGGTCTTCACAACACCAACATAATTACAAAATAAAAAGCTGCTTTGCAGCAGCACACGTCCTGAAATCCACCTACTCCATTCCCATCTGGCTCTTCCTCCAGTTCTTGCTCCCCTGTCCCTTGATCTTGGGCACCTTGGGCTTGATCGGAGGCATGCGCCCGACGGCGATCTCCACCCGCTGGAAGTTGTGGAGGTGAATGCCGAGCACCTTGTGCTTGGCGCGGAAGGCGTAGACGTTCACTGTCGTGCCGACATTGGGGAATGTCCTTCCGATGTCCTCGACATGCGTGAGGAGGCAGTTGAAGTCGGTGCCGCCGAGTCTCCTAGTGCAGAAGGGGCACTTGTAGACACCTTTGGCGAAGTAGGAGGTGTACTGGCCGACCTGCAGCCTCCGCAGCAGCTGCCGAGCCTTGGTGTCCTCATCCTCCTCGTCGCTGCCGACGCCGCTACCAAACACCTGATCCATATCAAACGGAAAGTATGAGTGAATGAGTTGAAACGATGACGTAACGTGCATGATAACAAAGTTAGGAAAAACATAGGCAGCCTTAGTTAGAGTGAACACGATTATATATCTACAGAGACGGGGTTAGCGAACCAAAGCTTATGCACAACAGATTTATACACATCAATGGTTCGCTGAATCCGCCCTGTAAAAATTTATGCCCAACGATTCATCATAGGCAAAGAAACAAATTCCAGATCTTAATTTGAACAAATTTCATATTATTTGCAAAATTAAACGATTGATATCTTTTGATTCGTGTATAAATTAACTGATTGAGATCCCATGATTACTTGCATAAATTAACTAATTGAGATCCCATGATTACTTGCATAAATTAACCGAACCCTAAATCTTAAACGAAATCAAGAAGGGATCAAATCAAAATGGAATAAAATCGGCCCAAATATTAACCCAATACTCGTCCTGCCTACGGATCGGCACTAATAGTTACTAGGGAACCAACAAAAATAGGGTTGAAAAAGGAAAGGGGAACAACAAGGGAGCAAACGTAGTTACCTCGTTCCAAGGGTCATCCATGCAGCTGTCGTAGGGGTTCGACTGCCAGATGTACGACACCTTCTCATAGAGGTCCCATTCCGACGGGATCTGACCGCCACCGGCGGCAGCCTCCGATGCACCGGCGGGAGCCGCCAATGCACCGGTGGCGGCGACGGCCGTAGAGGGGATAGCGTCGAGGGCGGATGCGCCACGCTTGGAGCCTACAAACTCGCAGTCGACGGCGTCGATGACGATGGGATTCGCATTTTCCTTTTCATCGTCGGCAGAGTAGAGGGGGAGGGTTTTTTTCTTTGGAGAAGATGATGGGACGTGAGAGGCGGCGTTGCGTGAGGGAGTGAGAGTGACAGTGATAGTGCGAGGAGGCGAATAGGGAGAGGCATCTATAAAGGCGAGGGGTCTACGACTTCTACACCACGACACGCGTCCACGATTGCACGTCTCCAACTTCTGCACCGCGACCCGCGTCCTACGCGTCAACAATTGCACGTCTTTCACTTCTGCACCGCAACACGCGTCCTCGAGTCTAATCCTGGATATTTAGATATACTCAGGTATACCCTCGAGTCTTATACTAGTATTTTTTGTGTGCTCAGTTTTCCCCTTGAGTGCTAATACGGGCTAGTGCAATATACTCAATTTTACCCTCAAGTGGCTGGTCAACAGAGAGTCAACAAATGGGATTAAGCTAGTTAAATGAGTCATTTAATGTGCAAAAAATTCCAAAGAAGATAAAACCATAGTGGCACTTACTCATGGAGTCTTCTTACACGACCTGCCACGTTGGGAACCGTAACAATCATAGATAAATCAAGTTTTACCACAAATTTCCACTTCTCAAATCACCTAGTAGCTATGAAGGTGCATTGCTTTCCACAATAAGCCCTTTCCAAAACAGCTTTCCCCAAAACATACTTTGTCTGAATGAGGCCACAATTTTCACACTCATGTATATTTGTATTGCAAATAGTTTGAGTTAGACTAAGATGGATTTTATTGTACAAAACACGCATTTTCCATTTTTTAAATCTCATATTTGAATCCCTTAGTCTATTTACTACTCACGTGCCCTTGGTTTCTTGATACTACTCAGTTTTGCCCTCTCCCTTCAGAAATTCTCACAGACGCCCAACCTTGCCCTGATTGGTCTAGCCCTTGTCACGCGGATCGTGCCCGTCGACCGTTGATCGTATGATCTAACAGGCAGGATAACCCCTCTTTCTCTGATCGGGGCCACCACCCTCTCTCTCTCTCGGCGGCTAGCTTCCATCCTCTACGTATGCTAAATACCCAGTTTGCCACCGGATTCAGCAAGTTTGGTTTTCTGTATTATTTTTCACGCGCTAAAAATTATAAACTCTTTTAGGCATTAATTTTCACGCAAAAAATGATAAATCATCATCGATTTCTTGTAGCCATTACTTTTCACGCAAAAAATGATAAACTATCACCGATTTGTTGTAGCCATTACTTTTCACGCAAAAAATGATAAACTATCACCGATTTCTTGTAGCCATTACTTTTCACGCAAAAAATGATAAATCATCACCGATTTGTTGTAGCCATTACTTTTCACGCAAAAAAAATGATAAACCATCGCCAATTTCTTGTAGCCATTACTTTTCACGCAAAAAATGATAAACCATCACCGATTTGTTGTAGCCATTACTTTTCACGCAAAAAATGATAACCATCACCGATTTGTTGTAGACATTACTTTTCACGCAAAAAATGATAAACCATCACCGGTTTCTTGTAGCCATTACTTTTCACGCAAAAAAATGATAAACCATCACCGATTTCTTGTAGCCATTACTTTTCACGCTAAAAATGATAAAAGAAACAATCTATCTATCTCTGTATTTTAAGTTTGGGAGGGTTCACCATCTACTTATGTTAACTTTCGAGGTTTTGACCTGAAAACCAACTGGGTATTATAAAGGGAAATAAAAGTTCAAAAAATGTAAAAATGAAACAATCTACCTATCTTTGTACAGAAGATCATCTGTATGATTTTTGAGGTCATTTAGAGAAGGGCGAAAAAACCTAACTTGTTACAAAAACCTGTTTCAGTGAGACCAAACGACATGCGCTTAAGCAAAGTGATTTTTTCGAACATCTCCAAATGACCCCAAGTTTGGCATACATGATGCCATACCTGTAACAACAAGGAATATCTAAAAAGCTCCACAAAATTTGAAATTTAGGGTGAAAATGATGCCATACATGATGCCGTTTTTCGAGGTTTTGACCTGAAAATCAACTGGGTATTATAAAGGAAAATAAAAAAGTTCAACATGAAACTTTCGTATTTTACCTAACCTTCAACAGGAAACTTGTTTCAAATTCATTTTGGCGTACAAGAAACAAATCCCACCTTGATTCGAGCACCACAGCCTCCAAACGATGCTGATACCGATATCGACATGGTCAGAACGGCTATGCTCGCCGCCACTACTAGGTCACCGTCGGGATGCACCCTCAATCCCGTCCCCTCATTCGATCACTGACACACCAGAGATACCGCCGAGGCTAATGCCGAACGGACATGCTGATGCCAATGCCGAACATGCACGCCGCTGTGGGCACGGACACGCCGCCCCGCTATGTTGGACGCCACAGACCACCGCGAGGTCTTTCCCTTCGCCACCACACTCCCCTAGCACCCATCTATACACACCAGAAAGGAGAGATACTAGTTTTCTCTACATTGCTCGCGTTCGTGTCCGACACCGTTAGTCAAAGTGTTGAGGTAGTCGTCGATGTCCTCTACCATTTCTTCTCTTCTTTGCATGGTTAAACGCGTCTATTTCAAATCTCTAATGCGTCTGGTCTCGCCTCATGCAGTTCTTTGTGGACGTCGATCTCATCTCGGTACCCCGCAGGCCACCTCCTCCGTGCCATCGCTGTAGAGCTCCGTTTAAAAATCTAATCGTACCCGTGTATTGCCCCTTGTATCAGCGTCATGGCCCCACTTGTCATTCGATATACTGAAGCCCCACTCGTCCGCGTTTTGCTCAAGGATACGGTGATGCTTACGGTCAAACAAAGATGGATGGTCTGACGTGTCTTTGCGGGCTCTACGTGGCCCCACTAGTCAGCAGATAACGGTCAAAGTTGTTGACCCGTCGGGCAACCGACCGTTCCAACACTTGTGAGGGTTTTAGACAAGGGCTTGGGAAAAACTGAGGAAAAACTAAGCGGCTGGGGAAAATTGAGCACAACTAAGGACCCGAGGGCACGAAAATAGAAATCCCAAAAAAAATTGTCAAAAATTTTCAACATTTCGAAATATAATTTTTTGGTAGAGGGAACATATGCACCCGGGAGCCGAATTGAATTTCCGCCCACACTAGCCCTACCAAATATTTGGCAAGAGTTAGCTGTCGAATTCCTTAGCCCAATGTTTGGCCAATTATTTGGCAATAATTTGTGAGTGGGAGGGCTGGATATCTATTGGCAGCTAAAATTTTGGCTACAAACCAAAGAATGACCAATGCTTGATGGGCAGTCAATTTTTTGGCGTGGCTACTTGGGGGAACCAAACCAAACACACCCTTAGAGCATCTCCAGTCGCGTCCCCGAAACCGTCCCCCAAAGGAATTTGGGGCGCGGCGGACAAAAAAACGGTCCCATCCGCGTCCCCCAAAGGCTCTTTTTGTCCGGCGCGGCCCGATACGGTGTCCGGCGCCCGAGCCCGTCCCCGCTACACAGGGATGCTCCGGGCACGCCGGACACAACGAAAAGCGAGGCGGGGAGTGGCGGGACCGACACGTCAGCGGCACCAGAAAAATTCGTCCCCCTCTCCTGCTAAATCGCGCCTCTCCCGCCGCGCATTTCTGCCCTCCCAACACATTTGACCTATCCCGCCAATTCATTTCTCCCTCCCGTCGACGGTACTTTGTTCCTCCCGCCGCCGCTACCCTCTTCCCATCCATGGCACCGCCGACAGCCCCCAAAACAATGGTCAAGAAGCCGCCGTGCAATGAGACGAAAGGGGCGAAGGCGCCCTTCGCGAAGCCGCTGGCTCCGAAGAAGAAACCGGAAGGCTAGACCGATGATCAGTGGCATCAAGACTGTCTGCGGCGGAAGATGTCGACAGCGGAGCGGAAAGGACGGAGGGCGGCGCAGCAAGAGAAGAAGGCGTTGGCGGTGCGCGCGCACCAGCACGCGCTGGCCGGGTGTATTGCTGCCACCAACGCGAGCCCATGGATTACGTCGGCGCCGGTGTACGTTCCAGGAGTGGTCTCTCCGTCGACATCCGGGTTCTACAACGACGCCCCCTCCGCCACTCCCGGGTGCGTGACGCCAAACTTGTCGCCGCACTACCAGGATACGCTATCGCATGGCGGCTTCAACCCCAACTCCATCTTCTACTCCCCGGCGTGCGAGCAAACGCCTCAGCGCGAGCCAGGACCCGGTGCGTACGGTGCCCCGTTCACTGGCCGCAGGGGCCCGCTCGAATTCGACGGCGCCGGTGCTGAGGAGGAGGAGGAGGAGGAGGAGGAGGAGGAGGATGGGGAGGAGGACGAGGAGGAGGAGGGGGAGGGGATGGAGGACGATGACGACGAGAACGAAGAGGGCGGTGATGAAGAGGACGACGAGGGTGCCGGTGAGGATGCCGATGATCTCGTGGAGGTTGACGCGGCCATCGTGAGGAAGAAGAAGGCGTCAGGCACACGAGGCCCCAAGTGGACGCCTCTGGAGGATCAATGTCTCTGCGAGTCGTGGTCGACGGTGAGCCATGACTCCATCATCGGCGCCAACCAAAAGTACGGGAAGTATTGGGCGAGGATCAAGGCCGAGTTCGATGAGCGCAAGCTGATCAACAACGACTACAACAAAGTGACAATGAAGAGGAGCCAAAAGGCAATGTCGACGCGATGGGCCATCATCCAGGCGTCGGTGAACATGTTCGATGGGTTCCATCACGAGATCGAGACCAGAGGCGACAGCGGCATCGACGCCAGCCAAATGATACGACTCTTTCTTATATAATTTGTAGCCCCTACATTTTGTTCGACGAAATGATTGTGTTTCCTTTAGTTAGTTCGACAAGACCATGGATATGTACCGGAAGTTCTCGGAAGGGAATAAGTCGTTCGCGCTGATGCATTGCTATAGCAAGCTCAAGAAGAACCACAAATGGCAGTTGACGCGCCTTTCCTTGTCGAAGGGGAAAGGCGCCATTGATTTGGATGCGCCGCTGGCAACATCAGCAGGGCGTCCTATCGGCAAGAAGGCTGCCAAGGCCGCCTTGGCCGACGCTGCGTTGTCCGAAAAGACGTAGGCGTCGATCACGCAATGCCTCGTCGAGGTCTCCTCGACCTTGTTCTCCCGCGACAAAAAGGCCGACGAAAGGAGGGCGGCGCTGCTCAAGAGGCAAGAGGAGAAGATGGAGCTCAAGAAATGCAAGGACGACATGACCCTGCTGAGAGCGTCGACAGAAGGAATGTCTTCTTGGACGCGGGGGTCGCACAACTTCTTCAAAGGCCATATCCTTGACGACATCGAAGCCAAAATGGCGGCGACCGAGGCAGCGTCCTAGGCGGTGACCCAGGCAGCGGCAGCAACCCCTACCCCGGGGCAAGAGCCGGCAGACGCGTCTGCGACAACATCTGCTAGTACACCTGCGTCGGCCTCTTCCTCGGCGTCGGCGACGGAGCATGCACACCGGGCAGATCACGACGAGTTCATCGTGATCGATGGGCCTACGTCGACTCAGTATGCATCGGAGTCGCCCGCCCCTTTCTTCTAATTTAGCTTGCACCACCGGTCGGTAATATGATCGCGTGCCCAGTACTTTGATCGCCGCTACTCTGATCGCGACAACTTTGGCGAAAATGATCTCTTTTGAATGCAAACTATTTGTATTTCTTATTGAGGACGGCGTTTGGGGGACGCGGCTGGGGAGCGACGTCCCCCAAACGCGGCACGAACAAAACTCGTCCCCCCAACGCTCGATTCGGCGCCCTTTGGGGGACAGTTTGGAGGACGCGACTGGAGATGCTCTTAGGGCATCTCCAACGCGGCGACCCAAACGGACGCGCTGGGCCGTCCGTTTTGGGCCGTTTGGGTGGCCGCGCGGACACCCGGACAGCGGCCCGCGTCCGCGTGTCCGTTTGGGTCGCACGCTGCGCCCAACGCGGCGACCCAAAAAGGCGCCACGTGGTTCGTCTTCCCTGTGCGGCGCTGCGCCATGGCATGCCTCGACGGGACAACAATGGCGGGCGGGAGAACGCGCGGGAAAGTTCCCGCGCGTACCAGGGTTCCCGCGCGCGCGAAAAGGCCATGGGGGTGCGCTCGCGCCCAAGTTTCCCGCCCAAGGCCGCTGGCTATAAAAGACGGCGCCGGCCTCACAAACCTCACACCCACTCCGCCATCCTCTCCCCTCTTCCTTCTCCGGCGCCCTCTGTGCCTCCATCGTCATGCCGCGCACCCTGCAGGCCACGTGGGCCAAGCTCTCCCTCGCCGCCCGGGCCAAGTTCCCGCGGACGGAGGAGGAGGAGCGGGCGGACGCGCGTTGGGTCGCCGACGACGAGGCGATCCGCGTCGCTGCCGAGGGGGCGGTGAAGAAGGAAGAGGACGCAGAGCTGGTGGAGGCGGCCGCGGACGGCTGGCACGAGACCGCGGACGGCTGGTACGAGGCCGCGGAGGAGGAGGCGGAGCCCGCCGCGGAGGAGGAGCCCGTCGACGCGGAGGACTTCTTCGACGACCTCGCGCTGGCGAACATCAACGTCGCCATCGAGGAGCGTCTCGCCGACCTCACGCGCGTGACGAAGGAGCACGAGGCCACCTGCCGGGCCGGACGTCGCCGTTTAGGCGACCTCCTCGGCCAGAAGAACCAGCTCCTCGCTATGCGAGCAGCCCGCCACCTCATCCAGCTGCCCTCGCCCGAGCGGCGCGCCCGAGAGGCTGCTGCGTCGGCGGAGCGCGGCCGCCAAGAGCGCATGCGCCGTCGGGAGGAGAACCACGAGGCCCAGACCGCCGGCCGCGTCCACCTGGAGGCACGGACCGCTGTGGGACGCGCCGCCCTGCAAGAGCTCGAGTTGTGCGGGAAGCGGATGGTGCCGCCGCAGGAGGCGGAGCGCGAGCGCGCCCGTGCTGCGAGGACGGAAAGGAGGAGGGCGGCCGCGGAGGAACGCAGCAAGAGGGCAGCCGCCGAGCCACCCAGCTGGTAAAGCTAGAGTGGAATCCTCAGGCGTACAGGCCACCCGCGTCGAGTGAAATCCACGGCCGCCCCGGTGAGTCGCTGGCGAGGCCGCCGGCCCCGTACGTACCTAGACTAGTAGTAGTAGATTTAAGGAAAAAATGTAATGGCGAACTTTAATGAAGAAAGAAACTATCTCCCTATGACACGCGGGCTAGGGGCGGACGCGAGCGGCCAGCGATCCCGGCTTTGGGTCGTCCCGGACGCCGCAGCTATCTGTTTTTTGGATGGGTCCGCACGCTGGACCACGTTTTTGTCCGGTTCGATCCATCCGGAGACGCGAGCGCCGGGATGGGTCGCCGCGTTGGAGATGCCCTTACTGCCCAAAGTTCAGTTCGAAAAGACTAGTTGGCGACGTTCTCGTAGAAATACTTGATTAACCTACTGAGGTCCATCTATGTACAACAAAAGACAAGGAGGTCATATAAGTTCAGTTCGAAAAGACTAGTTGGCGACGTTCTCGTAGAAATACTTGATTAACCTACTGAGGTCCATCTATGTACAACAAAAGACAAGGAGGTCATATAATTGACATTCTCGTATAATTGTCCATCACACGACTTCAACTGCACACGACATCAAATCAGACTCTGGTTTCACAAGAAAGTAAAAGAGGTAATTGTACCAGAAGTACTTTGCCGGAGAATTTGTATCTGTCGTTTTCCGGTGCCATATAGGAACGTCTGTCTTTTATCGTCTGCCCAAAATAGCATAACATGACAGTTGTTATGCTGTCAAAAGAAATGATGAAACGAGAATTACTGCCAAAGTTGCAAGTTGTACTCAAAGTGACTCAATTTATACTTCTTACGTTCAGTCAAACAAATCGCGAGTAGCTTGATTTGCATCAAGGTA
>NW_025901099.1:0-21517 GCF_022539505.1 Lolium rigidum | reverse complement strand
ATTAACATCCAAATAACAATTCTTCAATGGTGGCAAGTCAAGCATATCATAGACTTTTTTAGGCATAACGAAATACTTGCACCAAGATCACATAAAGCATTACAATCAAAATCTTTGACTCTCATTTTAATGATGGGCTCCCAACCATCCTCTAGTTTTCTAGGAATAGAAGTTTCAAGTTTTAGTTTCTCTTCTCTAGCTTTTATGAGAGCATTTGTAATATGTTTCGTGAAAGCCAAATTTATAGCACTAGCATTGGGACTTTTAGCAAGTTTTTGCAAGAACTTTATAACTTCAGAGATGTGGCAATCATCAAAATCTAAATCATTACAATCTAAAGCAATGGGATTATCATCCCCAAGGTTGGAAAAAATTTCAGCGATTTTATCACAAGCGGTTTCGAGCGGTTTTAGCGGTTTCGGGTAATTTTGCGCGCTTTGCACTAGGAGTAGAAGCATTGCCAACACCAATTATTTTACCATTAATAGTAGGAGGTGCAGCAACATGTGAAGAATTAGCATTGCTAGTGGTGGTAATAGTCCAAACTTTAGCTACATTACTCTTTCTAGCTAGTTTTTCATTTTCTTCTCTATCCCACCTAGCACGCGAGTTCAGCCATTAATCTTATATTCTCATTAATTCTAACTTGGATGGCATTTGCTGTAGTAACAATTTTATTTTCAATATCATCAGGTTTAGCAGCCATTTTATTAATTAAAGAAGATTGTGGCTGAGACATGTATGAGATTCGGGTTTCGAGCATTTGCAAGTTTAGTTTGCAAACCGGAAATCTCCATATTCAAATTTTCAAGTTGATTTCCTATATTCTTTAACAAGGCAGATTGCTCATTCATAGTTTTAGTAAACAATTTATTTTGCTCATATTGTGATTGCATAAAGCTCTTGGTGGATCTTTCAATTTCTAACACCTTTTCCTCATTAGGCGAAACATATCTACCATAAGAGTTATTATTAGCGAGGATTCGGCCTAGAATTTT
This sequence comes from Lolium rigidum, assembly GCF_022539505.1. Classification (NCBI taxonomy): domain Eukaryota; kingdom Viridiplantae; phylum Streptophyta; class Magnoliopsida; order Poales; family Poaceae; genus Lolium; species Lolium rigidum. The sequence goes on along the minus strand of NW_025901099.1, from coordinate 20,519 downwards.
GAGCAACCAATGAAGCTAACGGAACATTATTAGGATCAACATTAGTCCTACCATTAACAAGCATAGACATAATAGCATCAATCTTATCACTCAAGGAAGAGGTTTCTTCAACGGAATTTACCTTCTTACCTTGTGGAGCTCTTTCCGTGTGCCATTCGGAGTAATTAACCATCATATTATCAAGAAGCTTTGTTGCTTCACCAAGAGTGATGGACATAAAGGTACCTCCAGCAGCTGAATCCAATAAATTCCGCGAAGAAAAATTTAGTCCTGCATAGAAGGTTTGGATGATCATCCAAGTAGTCGATCCATGGGTTGGGCAATTTTTAACCGAGAGATTTCATTCTTTCCCAAGCTTGAGCAACATGTTCATTATCTAATTGTTTAAAATTCATTATGCTACTCCTCAATGATATAATTTTAGCGGAGGATAATATCTACCAATAAAAGCATCCTTGCATTTAGTCCGAGGAATCAATACTATTCTTAGGCGAGAGATAGCAACCAATCTTTAGCTCTTCCTCTTAATGAGAAAGGAAACAATTTTAATTTTATAATGTCACCATCTACATCTTTATACTTTTGCATTTCACATAGTTCAACAAAATTATTGAGATGGGCGGCAGCATCATCGGAACTAACACCGAGAAAATTGCTCTCGCATAACAAGATTAAGTAAAGCGGGTTTAATTTCAAAGAATTCTGTCTGTAGTAGCAGGTGGAGCAATAGGTGTGCATAGGAAATCGTTATTATTTGTGCTTGTGAAGTCACACAACTTAGTATTTTCAGGGTTGGCCATTTTAGCAATAGTAAATAAAGCAAACTAGATAAAGTAAATGCAAGTATACTAATTTTTTTGTGTTTTTGATATGGCAAACAAGACAGCAAATAAAGTAAAGCTAGCAACTAATTTTTTTGTGTTTTGATATAATGCAGCAAACAAAGTAGTAAATAAAATAAAGCAAGACAAAAACAAAGTAAAGAGATTGAGAAGTGGAGACTCCCCTTGCGGCGTGTCTTGATCTCACCGGCAACGGCGCCGAGAAATTTGCTTGATGCGTGTAGTTGACACGTCCGTTGGGAACCCCAAGAGGAAGGTGTGATGCGCACAGCGGCAAGTTTCCCTCGAGTAAGAAACCAAGGTTTAATCGAACCGGTAGGAGTCAAGAAGCACGTTGAAGGTTGATGGCGGCGGGATGTAGTGCGGCGCAACACCGGAGATTCCGGCGCCAACGTGGAACCTGCACAACACAACCAAAGTACTTTGCCCCAACGAAACAGTGAGGTTGTCAATCTCACCGGCTTGCTGTAACAAAGGATTAACCGTATTGTGTGGAAGATGATTGTTTGCAGAGAAAATAGTAAAACAAGTATTGCGGCAGATTTGTATTTCAGTATTAAAAGAATGGACCGGGGTCCACAGTTCACTAGAGGTGTCTCTCCCATAAGATAAAAGCATGTTGGGTGAACAAATTACAGTCGGGAAATTGACAAATAGAGAGGGCATAACAATGCACATACATGACATGATAAGTATAGTGAGATTTAATTGGGCATTACGACAAAGTACATAGACCGCCATCCAATTGCATCTATGCCTAAAAAGTCCACCTTCGGGTTATCATCCGAACCCCTCCAGTATTAAGTTGCTAACAACGGACAATTGCATTAAGTATGGTGCGTAATGTAATCAACAACTACATCCTCGGACATAGCGCCAATGTTTTATCCCTAGTGGCAACAGACACAACACAACCTTAGAACTTTCACGTCACCTGTCCCGGTGTCAATGCGGGCATGAACCCACTATCGAGCATAAATACTCCCTCTTGGAGTTAAAAGCAAAAACTTGGCCAGAGCCTCTACTAGTAACGGAGAGCATGCAAGATCATAAACAACACATATGTAATAACTTGATAATTAACATGACATGGTATTCTCTATCCATCGGATCCCGACAAACACAACATAGAGTATTACGGATAGATGATCTTGATCATGTTAGGCAGCTCACAAGATCCAACAATGAAGCACAATGAGGAGAAGACAACCATCTAGCTACTGCTATGGACCCATAGTCCAGGGGTGAACTACTCACTCATCACTCCGGAGGCGACCATGGCGGTGTAGAGTCCTCCGGGAGATGAATCCCCTCTCCGGCAGGGTGCCGGAGGAGATCTCCGGAATCCCCCGAGATGGGATCGGCGGCGGCGGCGTCTCGGTAAGGTTTTCCGTATCGTGGTTTTTCGCATCGGGGGTTTCGCGACGGAGGCTTTAAGTAGGCGGAAGGGCGAGTCGGGGGCCGACGAGGGGCCCACACCATAGGGCGGCGCGGGCCCCCCTTGGCCGCGCCGCCATGTGGTGTCGCCACCTCGTGGCCCCACTTCGTATGTTCTTCGGTCTTCCGGAAGCTCCGTGGAAAAATAGGCCCACGGGTCTTCGTTTCGTCCAATTCCGAGAATATTTCGTTATTAGGATTTCTGAAACCAAAAACAGCGAGAAAACGGGAACTGGCACTTCGGCATCTTGTTAATAGGTTAGTTCCAGAAAATGCACGAATATGACATAAAGTGTGCATAAAACATGTAGGTATCATCAATAAAATGGCATAGAACATAAGAAATTATCGATACGTCGGAGACGTATCAGCTGGTTTTATCCACCGGCCTGACCGAGTAGCAAGAGCAAATCAATGAGGAAACGTGGCGAGGCTGATCCTTGTGATCGGCCCCAAAAAATTTATGGAGGAACATTACAAAACCTTCATCGAGCAAGCAACGTGGAGGCCGATTCCAGCAATCGGCCAAAATTATCCTCACCATCCATTCTACCTGGGCTCAACATTTGGTCCAACAGAGCCGATACCATCAAATACCTTGAAAGAATCGGCTCGGGGGGGGGGGGGCACCTAGGTGGATAAAACACGAGGATATTCAGTAGAAGCGTCCTGCAAATGCCCAGCAGCGCAAATGCCCAGCGGCCTAAGATATCCTTTGATGATGGGTATTGAAGTATGGGGGCCGGTACATGAATCGGCCGTAAAAATTCAAAAAAATTTAGGCGCAGCCGATGCAACAGACATCGACTTAAGGATAGAAAGCCGATACATGGCCATCGACTCAAGAGGTGGCTCGATGGAGTGGTTTAAGGGCTCAGATCCTCTCTTCAAGAACAATGCCAAGAGCAGCATGGATGTGCAGATCAGGCTAAGGGTGGGTTGCCTCAGATCCACCAAAGGAAAGGAGCCGATCTGACCTGCAAAGACAGAGAAGTGGACTGAAGAAGCTCGGGGGGCAGCTCACCCTGAGGGTTCTCTGCTCTGGAAAGCCGATTTTGTTGGGAATCGGTTGGCTCTGCATGATAGTTCTCTCAGGCATGATCTAGCCCAGGTCCATTTGTCTGAAGGGCATGCCCTCGTCTCTGTTTCGCCTTGACTGAGACTCGGGGGGCAGCTGGCCTGGTGGATGCTCTGTTTTTGAAAGTCGATTGGGTGGTCATCGGCTAGTCCTGCGCCGCGATTTTCGTCAAGGGTGGTGATCCGACGGAACTCAAATTCATTGTTCGAAAGGACAAAGGATAGTGCATGAAGGCTTGATGCGCTGACATCGGCTTTTTGAGTTTTGGCCAAGATTGCAGTCACCCTGTGGTCGAAGAAAGGAAGGGCGGATTATGAGAGACCGATGCGTTGCCATCGGCTCATTGGGAATCGGTTTAAAAGAAATCGGCAAAGTCAAATTGGGGAGACTTCTTCATTCATAAACAGGATTTCTTACAGAGAAAGAGCCGATTGCTCAAAGAAGGAAGAACAAAAGAAGGGTCTATTGACCAATCTACTACTGCTAGGCCTACACTAGTAGATCCTAATCTACGGGCCATCGCTGCCCTCGTCGTCATCCTCGGAACTCTCATCGGCACTGCTGCCGATGGGCTCCTCGTCGCTACTCCCGTAGCCCTCTACGGGAGCTTCATCCCCGTCTTCATCATCGCTCGCTGTCGTCGTCCCACCACATGCGGAGGCGTTTCGCCGGCGGGTAGCCCTCGAGGGAGTCGTCGTCTTCGTCGTCGTCTTCCTCTTCCTCTTCGTCAGGTGGGGCAGCCGTCCCAGGGGAACAGGTCGTCCTCGCTTTCCGACTCCAGTTCCCCGTCGGCGAGGAACTGAAGATCTTCATCCCCGCTGGTCAAGGACTTGTCGTCCTCGGACCAGATGGAGGAGGCGTGGCTTTCCTCGTCCCATTCTTCTGGGGCGCGGATGTCCGGCGGCGTCTCGCGGGAGGAGGAGGACCCGTAGGAAAGCTCGGAGGAGGAGGAGGAGGAAGAAGACATGGTGGCACAGGAGGGTTTTTTGGGTGCCGATGGCCAGAACAGAGCAAAGAGATGAAGTGGCGAACTGCTCAGGGCGTTTAAATAAAGGGGATATAGTAGAAATTCAATGCCACAGCAGTTTCCGAGGAGGCGGTGCCCAAAGACAGCGGTCAAATCGCGCGGAATAGTTGAGAAGACAGGGCATCATGATGAGAAATGCTGCGACGGTTCTGCTCTGCCATGACATGACCCGACGAAGAAAAACAGAGTGATTTTGGAATTATCAATTCCAAAACCGAGGGGGCATGTGTTATCACCGAGATTTGACCGAGTCGAGAGGTGGGCCGCGATCAAGATGGACTTGAAGATATATATATAGAAGAAATACGTGAATCGGCCTTACATGCAAAGTTTGGGCTAGTTTGCCCTTGTATCTGTAAAATATTAGATTACGTGTCGGTTTAGAAGTTAGAGTTTTACCCGTGCACGGTTAGGTGCACGCCTGAATTAGAAAGTCCCCGGGACTATAAATATGTATCTAGGGTTTATGGAATAAACAACAACCAACGTTCAACACAAACAAACCTCGGCGCATCGCCAACCCCTTCGTCTCGAGGGTTTCTCCGGTAAGCACCATGCTGCCTAGATCGCATCTTGCGATCTAGGCAGCACAAGCCTACCCACGTTGTTCATGCGTTGCTCGTGCTGAAGCCTTTTTGATGGCGAGCAACGTAGTTATCTCAGATGTATTAGGGTTACCATTGTTCTTCGTATCATATGCTGTCGTAGTGCGACCCTTATGCATCTAGCCGCCCTTACACCTATCTTAGGTGTAGGGGCGGCACCCCGCTTGATCATAGTTTAGTAGATCCGATCCGTTACGGTTGCTCCTTGCTTTGCAAGGATTAGTTTAATATCTGCAATAGTTAGGCCCTACAAAGGGTTGGAGGATCCAGCGGCGTGTAGGGTGAAGTTTGCTAGCCCTAGACAGGATGTTACGGGGATCAACCTCTTGTTGGTTTTTAGGCCCCGTCTAGGATGGCTTACGATCACCGTGCGCGAGCGCGAGGCCCAATCGTGAGTAGGATGATCCGATTATGCGGTGAAAACCCTAAATCGTCGTAGATCTCATTAGCTTTATCTTGATCAAGCAGGACCACCATATATTCGGACATCTTGTACGAATCATGGGTGGATCGGCTCTTTGAGCCGATTCACAGGATAACCTGAGAGCCGATCGAGGCTCGTATTTAATGTTTACGTGTGTGCCCTGCAGGAAACTAAGCGAGGTATCATCCAACACCTTCACGACCAGGTATAGGTCTGGTGGCACGCCCTTGCGATAGCATCGGACGTGTGACCAGGAGGCTTTGCGGGCCGTCGCTCTGAGGGACTGGGGCCAGCCGCAGCCCTAGTTGTTCCCGGCTCTACTGTGTTGCCCGTCGCTGCCCGCCGGTGGGTTTCTGACGTCAACACAAGTTAATACCTTGTCAGCTACCATCTTCTAGATTGGATCTTGGCTTGTTATATTCGTTCTTGCGGTAGGAATTTTTTTGTTTTCTATGCTATGAATCCCATCAGGGACAAAGTTCAGAAGGTGAAGGAGTATCTCAGAAGCAAGAAGAGTGGCACCACAAGGAAGGAGTCACGTTTGTTTGATGGATAATTCTCATCTCTTTGCGGTATCATTTCTGGGGTCTTTGTTCATGTGTTTCCCGCAGTGGGTTTTGCAATGTGTCGAGAGTTTGTGGTTGTAGGAGTAGCATGTTGCGAGTGTTTGTGGTTGTCGAGAGTAAAATGTGTTGTCGTTGTATCGGTTTTGGCCCGGTTTTCCATTAATTAACTGGGCACTTTCTTCTTAAGTAGTAGATTGGGGCAAAGCTTCTGCCCCGTTTCAAAAATATGTTTAATTTTTTTAAAATGTTAGATCTTAAAACAAGTTTAAATTTGAAAATTGTCAAAATTCAAAAAATAGATTAAAAAGTGTTCATAAATGAAAATATTCAAATTTTAAAAATACTCAGATTTTAGAAAAGAAAAGGAAGACAAAAAGTATAAAAAATGGAAAAGACAATAAAAGGCCAAAATAAAAGTAAAATAAAGAACGGTAACATCGAGAAAATCGAATCCGAAGGTTCTAGAACCTTACCAAGGGTACTAGAGCGCTTGGGCCGACCCAATTAGTGATGGAAGAGTAGGAGTCGGTTCATATGAATTTATCCCATCCGAGGGATGAGGCCTTCCGATCGAATGGATCCACATCCGCTGCAGACCACAAGTTTGCCAGTCGATAGCAACTAGAAGACCGAAACTGTCTCTGAAGAGATCGAACGCATCACAGATGAAATACCAACGTTGCCACCTAGAAGGGGGGTTGAATAGGCGTCTAAAATTTTACGTTGGAGGCTTGACTAAGTGCGGAATAAAAATAACGTTTAATTTATCAAGGATAAAACCTACAAACTACTGTTCACCTATGTGCACCAATAACATATGCTAAGCAAGACAGGTGTAACTAAATTTTGTAAACTAAATATAGTTCTAAGTATATTGAATTTTTTTTAAAATAGTTCTATATATTACAACTTATAAAAATAGTTCTATATTTTATCGAAGATCGAGCGCCGCCGCCCTCGCCGCCCTCTCCGCAGCAGTTGCTGGCGCCTCGCCGCCCTCGTCGTAGAGCCGCCCGCTCGCAGATCGAGTGTCGCCGCCCTCGCCGCCCTCTCCGCAGCAGGCGCCTCGCCGCCCGCTCGCAGATCGAGCGCTGCCGCCCTCTCTCTTTTGCTCACAGCAGAGGAGGTAATACGTGCCATCCTCGTCGCCCTCGTCTCCCTCTCTTTTCCTTTACTTAATTAGTTTTTACTACATGTCTTCAGGAGTGACATATAGCGGACGATAGAGATCCTATTTTGGAAAGCTATGATTCGGAAGCTAAAGCACGTATAACCGCCATCATAAACGGTGATATTCCTTATGTGCCGAAGAAGATGAAGAAGACGTTGTCTCTTCTTATCTAAACCTTGCCGGCGAAGGTGAAGGTCGACAAGGTGATGATGAAGGAATGGACATGGTTGAAACGTTTGCCTCCGGAGGGCAAAGGACAAACGACGATCTCGAATTGCAATTAGCAACCACCTCCGGCGAGGTATATATATACATTCAGCCTCTGGTGATACAAATTTACTGATTTGAATAAATATGTATTAACGCGACTCTCTTTATTTTTTAGCCCTCCGGATCATCGAAAAAATCGAGTACAAAGCCGCATGGCAAAACCCAGACGATGAAACAAGGAGAAACATTGACCATCGATGTTGTCGATGAAGAACAAGGCAGGCCGTTGGAGCCCAAAAAGCACTATACAAAGTTTATCAACCAATGCGGAGTGGTTGTTAGAGACAACGTCCTAATCACCCTCCAGGAATGGAATGAGCCAATCAAGGCACGTGTTGGTTTCAGTTTTTTCAACAAGAGAATGAAAAAGGATTGTTGGAGAAAACTTATGGAACATTTCATTCTACCTCCGGAATTCAACAAACACGATGAAGAGGGTAACGTGCTTCCGGGTGGACGTGAGAGGAGGAGGCTAGTCAAAGAGTTCGCTCTTAAGAAGATGGCCGAAGCATTCCATAACTTAAAGAAAAATTTAGCCCGTGACTATGTCTCGCAGAAGAAGACTCCGAATTTCAAAGGACAGTATGAGAAACTGAAAGATGTTTGGCCTGAATTTGTGAAGCAAAAGCAATCGGAGCATTTCAAGGCCATATCGGCAAAAAAGGCAAATGCGGCTAAGAAAGAGTATTATCATATTATGGGGCCAGGAGAATACTTCGGAGCCTAAGTGGGAGAAGATGGAGAACGACCTGAGGGAGCGAGGAATCCCTCTAGGTACAGAGGGATGGGACCCACAGACCAAAAGCTGGTGGTACGGGCATGGGGGATCGTTAGACCCGGAGATAGGGAGGTGTCTTCACCGGAAGAAAGTGTTTACTCCCACTGCCGCCCTTATTAAAGCAATGGCCAAAGCTCAAGCGGGGAAGATCAAGTTCAACAGAAAGAACGACGCGCTGATAATAGCCCTCGGGAATCCTGAACACCCAGGATGTGTACGAGGCAAAGACGCCATTCCGTGGAAAGTAGGGTTTCCCCAGGACAATGACCCGTACAGTTACAAAAGCCGTAAGAGAAAGACGGAACGAGATGCAGATCGTATGGGGAGGATGGAAGTGGAACTATTTGAGGTGAAGCAGATGGTGCAGGAACTTGTAAAAGACAGACGATCGGAAGGGTTGCATGAAGATCATGCAGCGGATGTCGGAAGCCAGCAGCGGAGAAGAAGCGTGGCTTCCACGGAGGCCCCGGCTGGTGCTAATGCACAGACGATCGATATTCGTGCACCGGAGCCTCACTACCCCGTGGACGATGTACATGAGATGAAATAATGTGAGCTGCATTATCTAATGGGGAACATTTCCATGAAGGTAGCGATCGGCAGCGCTTTACCTTGTACACCTCGAGCACTCCACCACATCAAACCCATTGCAGATGGCTATGCTTGTGTCACGGTGGAAGACATAGTCCAAGGGTGCGAGGACCTGGAGGTTGACTATGCTACACCCGAAGGGGATGTGAGACTTCGAGATGTCAAGCGCCAATTCGTTCTATGGAAAAAGAAGTACATCAAGTTTCCAGGCGAGGCGCCAAGGCCACCGACCCCGAGGAATCACCCAACAAGTCCACCCCCCCTCCAGTGGTTGTGGTGGTCCACCTACACCTCCTTCACTTCAGCTGATGCCGCCCCCCAATCCACCTCCGGCGGGTAAGCAGCAGCCGCCCCCCAGTCCACCTCCGGCGGGTACGCCGCCACCCAGTCCACCTCCGGCGAAGAAGCAGAAGCAGGGGGTTACGAAGGACAGCAAGGCAACCCCCTCCTGGCCTATTAACCCGGAGCCTTATGTACCTAAGACCACAAGGGTACCAATTCCATCACTGAAGCCTCTTCTCCCGAGACCCTGGGAACTTAGAGTCGAGGAAACCGACGCGGCCGCGGCTGCTCACCATGATAAATGGAAGGCGGAAGTCAAGGCGAAAAAAGAGCCTGAGCCCAAGCCGGTATTTACTGAGAAACAAAAGAAGTGGGCTAAGGATTTTTTGACGACATCGTCCCAAATCCAGCAGAATCTGCAAGACGACTATGGACGTGAATTTCGTAGGCAAGTAGCATTATTGGAAGAAGCCATGTCAGAGAAGAAAGCCTTGGAGGAGAAGGAGAAGAAAGCCTTGGAGGAGAAGAAAGAAGCAAGTAAAAAATGCGGGAAACAAGTTTCCTAGCTCGGGGTACAGAAAACACAATCGACCCCCCCCCCCTCAAAGTGGAAGCCGGTCCTTCCGTTACGACGTCGTTCAAAGCCGATATGGAGAAGGACATGGAACTATTGGACCCCTTCTATCCTAGCAGCTGCTAGAGCACACGGACTGACTGTAACGGCGGCCAAAGAAAAAGCGGGCGAGTTCGGTATGACTCTTTGTGCATTGTTAGGCCTTGAGGATGCGCCAATAAGTGAGGTAGCATTTACATATGTGCCGAATGAGCCTCTCGTCGAGCCTGCGCATGAAGCGAGTCTACCAACACAAATGCGAAATCTGCTACTCTGGTACAAGGATTTCATAAAAAATAAGGCCGGCAAAGAATATATTTATGCGGAAGTTAGAGAGGAGCATCACTTCAAACAGTACCATGTACAAGTTCATATGAGTGAATTGTTCCAGTTGTTCAATCTGCGCGAGCTTGACAAATCTATCCTGAGTTGCTACATTCCGTAAGTGATTTATTTCTATAATTAAATCTCCACCTCATCTCATTCATTGCCTGCACTATATTGTCCTAACTATATTCTTGTGTACGCTATTATGCAGAATGAAGCTTGGGGAATGCAAAAAAAAGAACATGCATGATGTTGGGTTCATTGACCTACATATCATTAATGGATATGTGTTACAAAAATACCCCCAAGACGTGGAGAAAGACCTGTACAAGTTTGTTACAAAGTAGGAACTCAAAAGTCAAATTCTATTTCCTTACCATTTTGCAAGAGTGTTTCTGTCTTGTGCACATTCTCTTTTGTTTACTCCATGTATGTTATGTCTAATCGATGAGTTATGTATGACTGTGCATGTAACGTGTTCGCAGGTTTCACTGGATTCTGCTAATAATTGAATTTGACAACTCGAGAGTTCTCATCATGGACTCTCTGAATATAAAACCAAAGCATTGGATCGGCATAAGATTAATGTTGCAATAGTAATTATTTTCAATCATTTGCGCACTATATCGCCTGTTTCGTTCATTTCCTGGTATCAAATAACTAATAACTCCTTTGTTTATTTAATTTTTTTGCCCTGTAGGGTTTGGAAACGGTTTAAAGAAGACATAACCGGTGAATTCAAAGATGAGCTAACATTTAGAAGGTTAGCTAATGTGGATACTCAGCCACCGGGGACCAATCAATGTGAATACTATGTTTGTGAGTTTATCCGGAGAAACACCTCTGAGCGGAGGACTCAGCATATCAACTTGCGGAGGAATGACTTGCGGAAGAAGCTTAATCCAAAAGCTCGTTTCCGACCAATTTAAGAGGAATTAGCAGAATTTTTGATGAGGGAAGTCCTCCATCCTACTGGAGAACACTATTACGAGTACGAAAAATTTCTACTGCGATAAATTGTATATGGAAACTTGTTTGAAGTTGTATATGGTCACCCGAGATTGAGTATTATATATTCCTCTTGAATTCTTTTTGTATGAAATTTCAAACTTGTTTGAAATTGTTTATTCATATGCATCAACGTGTAACGTGTATATAGTAACGTAGAATATGTGTACTGCAACTTTTTTGAAATTAAAATAAAACACAAAATAAAATATAAAAGAAATAAAAACATAACAAAATAAAACCAGATTTCGGAGGGTTTAAACCATAAACCTGCGGCGACCTTTAGTCCGGTCTGGCCAACCGCGACTAAAGGTCCTCCACCCCGACGAGCGCCTGCACCCCACGTGGATGGGCGTTTAGTCGCGGTTCGTAAGCAACCACGACTAGGGGGGGGGGGGGGGGAGGGGCTTTAGTCTCGCATAGTTAGTCCCGATTGCGAAATCGGGACTAAAACACGTTACCTACCGGGATTAAAACACATTACCAACCGGGACTAAAGCCCCCTTTTTTCCACCAGTGATAGAATATACATTCGTGCATTTTTTAAAAACTTTGAAACAACATCTTTTAGAATTTTTCATCATGGAATGCACGTGCGTGCACCGGGTTCACATTGTCCGCGTCCGCGTAGACACCTCCTTCTTGCATTTCATCTCAACCACTAACCGTTGCCTACACCTTGTAATCTATCTACTACGACAACACCTAGCCTTGAGCAAAGGAGGGTTACTGAAAATGGCGTCGTGATGGTGGCACATCTAGTCGTCATGAGTGAAATTAAAACGCTGGAAAGAATCGCCAAGATAATCAATGGAATGGTGAAAAGGAAATGTAATATTTTGCACATATTATACATGCTTTCTTATATTCTACTAGGACAAATAGTTTGACGGCAATTTAAATGGACAAAAGAATAAAGTGGAGATGTGGTGACTAATCCGTCCAACCGGAAGAGTTAACCATGGGCGCCAACAGGAACAACTTCTCGGCATTATTTTTCTTTTCTGTTGCTTTTTCCCAGTTCTGGGATTCCAACAACAACATGACGAGCAACTCAATCAAATATAGTTTGACCAACCGGTGGTCCGATCTGAATCTTTCACAACGCAACGCAATACGGTACTATACAAGTATTGAGTAACAGCTAGAAGCACAACGAGAATTTCTTTTTCTTTTCGAAGCGTAGGTCCGCACAACATTTTTTTTGAAGTAGCCTACAAGAAAGTGTCAATCTTCTCGTCTTGTCTTAGTTAATGGATGTGTGTGTCAAGCTACCACAAGTACTCCTTCAACTAATTTGGTGGCCAGACTTGCCGGCTCACGCCACCCAAAGATGTAGTTTAGTTTGACTTCAAAAGTTCAAAAAAACGAGATCAGTTTTAACAAAGACCAATTATCGAATAACAAGTGCTTCTACATAAGTAATGAATGTGCCAATAAACATTTTCCATAAGATAGTTTGGTCCTACTATCTACAAAAACATTTTGTGGCTTGGCATTTGGCCCTAGTGCCAGCGGCTCACACTATTAATTATTTACACAAATACGGATCGAGGCTCGAGATGGACCATATGACATGGCAAGGAGGTGGGCCTTACTACCAAAGAAAGCAGCTGGCCCATTTGATGGTTCAGCCTAGGCAACACTTGCTGCTCGAGGAGTTCGTGGCCACTTCAGTTGAGTGAGGACAGTTCACACACTAGGAGCTTCTTACCAAAAAGAAGTCGAGAACTCGCATCTAAGGTTTTGGCAACCTCGGAGGAGATCTTGTGCCGACGAGGGTTACTTATCAGGCTGAGTAAGGAGTTGTTTTGCGCAACTATCCATCCTTGGTGGCCAGAGGACTTGTTTCGCCGGAGGCTGATCAGTTTCTTTGCAGAAAGTGGTGATGGCGGTGTGTCCGTGTGAGGGAAAAAAGGGTGTTGATGTGGAGGATCTCCTACGCAAATTGCATCTTAGCGATGTGGAGAGGGACCGAGGGAGGGAGTGCTCCTAGCTAATGAGGACTGTGGCGATTTGCCCATTGTGAAGTGGATGGAAGTAGAGAATCTACACACGAGGATGGGCTTCGTACGATGTTTGCGGCCTAGAATACTTCTAGGAGGTTACTTTCAGAGCGATTGAGAACTTTTTCTTTTCTTTTCAGGCATAATGTCTTAGAGATTAGTAGCGTGTCACTGAGGAGGGTCCAAGGTTGTTTCGTGACTCTACGCTGATGTTGGAGGATTACGATAGGGCGATGACTATGATATCAGTGATCCAATACAAGGTTCAAGGATGGGTTCAGATACACAAATTCCTCACCTGTTCAAAACTGGATACATCTTGAAGCAGCTGACCTCCAAGGTTGGAGAGGTAGATAGGGTAGATATGAAAGTTATCTCTTTTGGGAACGACGAGTTCCACAAAGCTCAAGTCAAACTGAATGTGGAGAGGACGCTGGCGAGGGTTGCCAGTCTATCTCCCAAAGGAAGTAAGAGCATGTACATGCATGTCATGTTCGAGAAAATTCCGAAGCTTTGTCACCATTGTGGGCTAATGGGGCACGTCGTGCTGGAGTGAGGCACACGTGAGTATGATCATGACCACTTGTAGTTTGGCGATTGGATGATGGCGCCAATGGAGACATGGCACCTAGAGACACCACGAGTGTGTGACGGTTTTTCTAGAGAACGTGATAGCTCATGGGGAGGATGTGGCATAGCATTGGTGGTCGGGGTCGCGCGGGCGGACGTGCAACTAGTGGAGAGAACGGTCAAGCTGGGGCCGCGTGAGGTGGTGGACGAGAGGGAGTGTGGCGAGAGAAGGAAGTAATGGATCCCAAAAAAATAACGTGTCACAAAAGAGGATGTCGGGCGATGCTAGACTTCAGGAGAGTAAAGGTAATGAGCTTGATGACACATTGGGCAGCCCGCTAAAGTTGGTTGGGGAGGAAGAGGGAAGTGTCGGAGGGAAACCGAAGGCGCGGAAGCAACTTCTTTTGATCGAGTCTGTTTGATGATGTTGGAAACCAAAGGAATTTTCTCTATGCGCTCAGCTTATCAATGCTGGTTCAAACGAGAGACAAATGAACAGCATGGCTTGAGGGTAGCCCAACCGGATCAAGAACTAAGGAGTAAGAGATAATCTTGACTTTGCAATTACTAAAATCTTTATACGATCTGAAAACGAGCACCTAAGCAATGGCATGCGTAGTTTGACATAACTTTAACTTTTGTAGGCTTTGTCGTTCATGGGGTTGATAAGTGTGTTTACTATGGCCACAGAGGTGTTATACTATGTTTGTATGTGGATGATCAAGTGATCTTTGGTACAAACATGAAAGTAATAAATAAAGTGAAGTCTTTCTTGTCAAAGCTTTTTAATATGAAAGATCTGGGAGAAACTGATGTGATTCTGAAAGTTAAGCTGAATAAGAACGAGATTGGGATTAGTTTAACGCAATCTCATTATGTTAAGAAGATCTTGAGTCGTCTGGTTCGGCTACATTGATAGCAAGTCTTTTTCCACACCTTGTGACCCCGCTGTGACACTACACAAGAACATGAGGAATGCAATAGATCAATTGAGGTATTCTCAGATCATTCGCCCACTCATGTACTTAGCGAGCGCGACTAGACCCGACATCTCTTTTGTTGTAATTAGGTTCAGTAGATTCATGTTAAACCCGGATATTAATCATTGGCATGCACTTGATAGGGTCATGCACTATATATGTGGTACAATGAGTTATAGGATTCAACATTCAGGACGTGCTTGAAGGCTATAATGATTCAAGCTAGATATACGATGCATATGATCTCTATGCCACTAGTGGGTATGTATTTACCTTTGGAGGTGGCACAGTGTTATGGAGATCTTGCAAACAAACCATATTGACGAAGACCATAATAGAAGCAGAACTTGCAGCTTCAGACACAACCATTGTTGAATTAAAATGGCTGTGTGATCTCTTGATGGATTTGTCTGTGGTTGAAAAATCAGTTGCGTCAATCCTTTTGAATTGTGACAATTGAACTGTAATTGTCAAAGTGAATAATTCTAAGAGAACGCGAAATCATCAAGACACGTAAAGAGACGTTTGAAGTCTGTTAGGAAATTGCGAAACTCCAGGGAAATAGCGGTTACGTATATTCAAACATCCAAAAACGTGACAAATCTATTTACAAAGGGACTATCACGTAATGTGGTAGAAAGTGCATCGAGAGATATGGATTTGAGTCCCAAAAATGTTACACCATAGTAGTAACTCAAGCTTTGTGATTAGAGATCACGTGAATTAGGACCTCAGAAAAACAAGCTAGCTAGTGGTTTAACCGAGGAGTGTATTATCTAATCCTCTCTATGTGAAGATGCACACCTCTCAATGGTTGTAAGGCACGTTGGCAACATGCCTTAACTCGTTTCTATTGGCTATTTCTGTTGGCTATTTTAGGAAAGATGCTGATGTATATGCTTCACCGGAAGGGTAGGCTACTGACAACCATATACTGGTTATGACTTTTAGTGAAACCAGTTCATGCAAAACATGCAATTCAAGACATAGTTAATTGTTGAAGCGATCTTAGATGTAGCTTAAAGTCCTAGGCAGAAGTTTAACTTAATGGTGTCTGCCGAAACACTGGTATATAATCAAGCAACAAGTATTAAACAATCTCAAAATGTGCCTTTGAGATTTAGTGGGGGATTGTTGAAATAATGGGCTAAATCCTTTGACCCATGTAGCATTTCAGATTTTAATTAAATCTCAAAGCCCACGTATGTGACAACCCATGTGCGTTTGAGCTCTAGTTGTAGCAGGGGAAGTTCGACCATCTTATAAGGTCGGATGTTCCACCACTAGTAACTGAGTAGAAGAGGAGTGATACACACGCGCTCCTCCTCCTCCTCGCTCGTCTCATCTCGACTCGACACGACACGCCAAGCCACGACGCACGCCGTGCTCGTGTTGAGTGGATTGAGCCGATACTTGTTTTTTTTGCTATTAGTCGGTTCGGGTCACTCCTGGGTCGTGAGCTATCTGTAACCAACTCGAAGCGTTTAACATGGACGTGGCCCATGTTGCCTAGGGTTTCCTAAACATATATAATCTCTTGCCCGACTGCTGCCGATACATATCTGATACACGACTTAGGTTTTGCCACTTCTCTTTGCTTGTGCTATCATCGTAGCCACATATCTAATATACGAGTTAGGGTTTTGCCAGCTCTCTCTGGTTGTGCCGCCACCGTAGTCTATTTCATTCCGCCCGCTAGCATGCAGTGACGAACGGGAGAGCAGGTCTCCAGAACAACTCATCGTTGCGATCATGTATGGGAGAAGGTGAAGCGCTCTGGTGCTCAAGCTCTTCATCACAGGGGGTTGTCTATCGGACAAGTCGAGAGGTGCCGCTTACCATCATCTACGTCGCCGTCTATTTCGACCTTTCTTCGCCAATGCTACCGTCAACAACGTCACCGCTACATCAACATCTGCTTCATCTATAACTGTTCGGTACGGGCATGATATTTCGATCTGTTTAGCGATGGATGTTGTATTATATGTGCTGATGTTCATGTTGCTTAGCACATCTAGTACGTTTGAGTTTCAATGTTAATAGATGTTATAGTTATGTTTAATATTCTAAAATTAATCGTGAAAATTATTCCTAATTATCCAACAATAGTGGCACACCTGGTCGTTGCGAGCAGGGAAACTAAAAAGCGATAAAGAATTGCCACGAAAATCAATGGAAATAGACAAAAGGAAATGAAATATTTGCACATACAAGTTTTCTTCTACTATATAGGATGAAAAGTTTGCCGACAATCTTAATGGACGAATGAATAAAGTGGAGATGCGGTGACGACGTGAGAAGAACAGCTGCTAACACTCAGCACCGCACCGGCCACCTTATATATCATGCAAGACTAATCCGTCCAACTGGAAGAGTTAACCATGGGCGCCAACAGGGATCATCTTCTTGACATTTTTCTTTTCTGTTGCCTTTTCCCAGTTCTGGGATTCCAACAGCAACATGACGCCTGACGAGCAACCCAATCAATCAAATTTAGTTTGACCACCGGTGGTCCGCTCTGAATATTTCATAACGAAATACTTAGCATATACTACTATTGAGTAACAACTAGAAACACAACGAATTTCTTTCTGTTTTCCAAGCGTAGGTCCGCACAACAATTTTTCTGAAAAGTAGTCTACAGGAAAGTGTCAATCTTCTCGTCTTGTCTTAGTTAATGGATGTGTGTGTCAAGCTACGACAAGTACTCCTACAACTAATTTTGGTGACCAGACTTGCCGGCTTGCGCCACCCGAAGTAGTTTAATCTGACTTAAAAAAAGTGAGGTCAGTTTTAACAAAGACCAATAAGCTAGTAACAAGTGTTTCCACATAAGTAATGACTGTGCCAAGACACATTTTTCACAAGATAGTTTGGCGCTATCATCTTTCATAAAAACATTTTGTGCTTTGGCCCTAGTGCTGGCGGCTCACAGTGCTAATTTATTTCCACAAAGCTTAAGCCACATGCATTGCCAAAAAACACTCATTTTCAGATGACATTCGACGGCACATTTGGACTTAGCCAAGGATATTCGGATCTCACTTCAGTTCTTCTCAAGTAGGGATTTCAGTACCGCTTTTTTGTGTTGATATATCAAGGAGTACTCATCATTTTAATTGTGGTATTGCTTCTTTCTGTTGGTCTCAAAGTTTACATATCATTTTTACTTTGGGGCAATCACTTCGTATCTACTTAAGTGCATGGGTCTATGACCTTGAGAGATATTTTGAAAGTGTGAACATGGACGCGCCTTTGTGTAGCTGTGTTGCACATTTTGTATGCCGGTCGACTGGCGTAGCCACAATTATACACCTTTTCTATCACTTGGCTCTGGATTGTTAATCGTGTAGTTCATTGTGACCACACTTCAATGTTTATTTATCTCCTTCTATATCAGGGACTGTGACGCCATATTTTAGTCGGTAACCAACTCAATTAGCGGGACATCTATACAAACTCCTATATGTATATGTTATGCAAAGTCAATGAATAAGCCAAGATCTGGATGGCAATGCATCCCCCTTCTCTCTCTACGTCGACCGGCCAATCAGAAGGCGTAACCTGTCCTATTTCTAGAAGAAGCCAGTTAGAAAATTAGATACGTGTCTCAGTCTCGTAGTGTTTGTAAATTGTAACTCAAAAGTAAATTCCAAGAGTATGAGATAGGGTAAAGAAAAGTCAGAGCTTGGCCCAGCAGGTCTTAATTTTAGTAACATGCTGGTACAATAAACAATGTGATCTTTTTCTTGGCGCGAGGAATAAACAATGTGATCTGGTGTACTGGTTTTCCTTCTTTCTGAATTCTTTGACCTCGCACTTGTGAGCTGTCTTCCTATATTACATGGTCAATTTGCAGCAGCTCCTTATGGTCGCCATCACCATATTTTTGGCCAATAATACTACTTCTGTACGGAAAGAAAAGAAGATCTCAAATAAAAAAAAAGAAATTCAGAACACAAACGCACCGACTAGCTAACAAAGGGTGTGTCTGGTTTTTTTCCTTCTTTCTGAATTCTCTGACCTTGCATTTGCTAGGTGTCTTTTTAAGGCATGTATAATAGAAGGTGCTTAAAAAGTAAATCGGTTTTCACTTAAGCAGTAGTGCTTATTTACACCAGACAGATGCCTAACTAGACATCTCTCCAATCAAATAAACACTAGTAATACTTAAGAAAATGTTTGGTTTAGTTTCGTAAGCACCCACTAAGCTAAGTACCTCACAACTTACATTGTGCACAGCCTTATAAATAGTCAATTGGCAACACCTCCTTCCTTATGGTTGCCATCATCATATTTTTTGCTAATGCTATTTATTCTTCCACAAGAACATGTAAAAGATTTGCGTGTCATTTGCTAATACTATTCCAGGACAAAGAAGAAAAGAAAGTCTCGGACAAAGAAAAGGCAATTCATATATTGGCAACACCTCCTTCCTTATAGTTGCCATCATCATATATTTTGCTAATACTATCTACTATTTTCTTCTCACAAGAACACGTAAAAGATTTGCATGCCATTTGCTAATACTATTTCAGGACAACAAAGAAAAGAAAGTCTCAAACAAAGAAAAAGCAGTTCAGGACACACGCTACTGACGCTAATCTACCATCGTGATGCAGCAGGGGCATCTGGGCATAACATATTGCTGCGGTGACCAGGCATCCATCCAGTTGCCCTGATAAAACCTCAGCGATGATCTCATGTTCCAAGGGTCCTAATTTTCTTTTTAGGGTACGGGGGGTCCTAAATAAGGGGGAAAGCTTTTCTAGAGATTCCTTGCCCGCTCAACTTGCCTCCGCGGCATGTGCAGGTCTTATATAAAAACACAACCCGTCGATGTGCGTTAGGTATCATCAGCTAAGCTAGGCAGCTAGTCTCCCTTGCCAAGCAACGAGACGATTCCCGGCCTCCGCGAGCCAAGAAGAATCCGACTAGTTTAATCCCCCAGCGGTACCAAACTTCCATTTTGGACAAGATTTGAACCGGTCCGGCCGAATACAATACTGTATCGCCCCCAGCGAGTCCCGATCAACTCAAGGATTTGTTTATTATTCAGGCTAGACCAAGTTGCGAGATCGATGAGAGTGCCATAAAAATAAGGCCGGAACACATCAGCCGAGGCCACTTGTAGGCCTCCGGAGCTCGGAGGAAAGAAAGAAGGTGCGGAGAAATTTCTGAGGGTCGCGAGGGCGCCCCGTCGGTGCGGCGGGAGCACGTGATAGCGATACGCTCGCTCGCTCGCTGGGAGGAGAAGATAATCTTTGCATCTCCCGTTCCCGGTCTCAGTTTATGAGAGGGGGCGTTTTTAGTCTGTAAGCTGCATCAGGGTCTCAATTATAGAGGTCTTGACGTTAAGCTAAAAGGGGAGCTCCGGTCTAGTACGCTTCCCTCTGATTAAGCCTAGCTCATACCTTTTCCTTCTTCTTCGTCTTCCTCCTCCTCCTCTTCCGGCCGGCGCTAGTCTTCTTGCTCTTGGCGACTGAGAGCAATGTCTCCTGTGCCCAGCCCACATCAGTCACACCTTCTAGGCCATGGATCAAGGTAAGCCATAAGTAGATACTGTTTGTTGTGATGTTTGTATATGTGTGTGCGGCGGCTCAGTTGGAGTAACCTTTCTTGATTCGTTTCTGATGCAGGAAGGAGAAGCGGATGAGGAAAGTTGATACCTTTGCGCCCCACAACGACGGCCACCAATGGAGGAAGTACGGCGAGAAGAAGATTAACAACTGCAACTTCCCCAGGTTCGTAGCCATTTCCTGATCTGCATCTGCACAGCTTCTGGAAAACAACTCGTCTGATGGTTGCCTGCTCCTTTTCCCCACCTCTATGCTGGTTCTCTGCTTCCTACACAAATCTGCCATAAGAGGGAGATGCATAGTGTCACAAATAGGAGATTGGGAAAGCTGGATCAGTTCGTTTTACTCACAAATTTCTGATCTTT